>NC_134487.1:118901659-119119159 GCF_040206685.1 Ascaphus truei
CTTCTCCCCCCACTCTCTCTCCCTTCTCCCCCCACTCTCTCTCCCTTCTCCCCCCACTCTCTCTCCCTTCTCCCCCCACACTCTCTCCCTTCTCCCCCCACACTCTCTCCCTTCTCCCCCCACTCTCTCTCTCTCTCCTTGTCCCCCCTCTCCCTTTCTTCTCCCCCCACCATACCACTCCATTTGCCGCCACCACCACCACAGCAGCACTCCGTTTGCCCCCCCACCACACAGCAGCACTCCGTTTGCCCCCCCACACAGCAGCACTCCGTTTGCCCCCCCTCTGTCCATTTGCCCCCCCTCTGTCCATTTGCCCCCCCTCTGTCCATTTGCCCCCGTCCGTTTGCCCCCCCCTGTCAGTTTGCCCCCCCCTGTCCGTTTGCCCCCCGTCCATTTGCCCCCCTGTCCGTTTGCCCCCCCCCTGTCCGTTTGCCCCCCCCCTGTCCGTTTGCCCCCCCCTCTGTTTGTTTGCCCCCCCCCTCTGTCTGTTTGCACCCCCCCTCTGTCCGTTTGCCCCCCCTCTGTCCGTTTGTCCCCCCCTCTGTCCGTTTGCCCCCCCTTCTGTCCGTTTGCCCCCCCTCTGTCCGTTTGCCCCCCCCTCTGTCCGTTTGCCCCCCCCTCTCCCAGTCCTTTTGCCCCCCCCTCTCCCAGTCTGTTTGCCTCCCTTTCCCAGTCTGTTTGCCCCCCTTTCCCAGTCCGTTTGCCCCCCTTTCCCAGTCCGTTTGCCCTCCCCCTCCCTGTCCGTTTGCCACCCCCCCTTCCACTTCTCCCTGCTAAATTCAGTGTTTGTATTTTGTGTGTGACAGCAGGACAGTAGCGCACGCCCCCTCTCTTCCCATTTTTCAGAGCAGGGTCATGTGACCCTGCTCTCAGCACGAAAGTATCTCTCCCTTGTCTCCCTTGGGAGAGCGTGTGCACGCGCATGAGTGTGCGAGCACCGCGGAGAGGGGATGTGCTGATCCACACTGAAGAAGGTAAGCGCGCCAAGTGAGCTCAACGCCAGCGGGGACTCAGCCTAAGATTCCTATAAACCAGAATGGTTACGTTTGTTTTTTCCCTATTTGAGTCTAGGAACTGTATGCTAAAGGCACCCTCTTACGACTTAGCAAGGTGCAAATAAACAGTACTGTACATCAAAACTACATCAACAAAACTCTTTATCAGTCATTCAAATATTATAAAATTAAAAATGAATTTTTTTTTGGTGTTAAGTTACACTTTAAACTGCAAATACAAATACCACTTGTGAGCAAATTCACATCTCAGACAGGTCTGCAACCATTCCTTTCACCATTATCGCCTAGCATCCAGTGCTTCCATTCCAGCCAGGGATTCTGTGTAATGACACAGCGTTTTCGGCACAGCCTGGGATAAAGAAGTCATTAGCCAGTAACCTACTCATACAGTAGACAGCTCTTTCAACCTTTTGGGTCTCATCAGTGTGAGGCTGGTTACAGTATGCTGGCTTTGCAATTTGAAGCTGGAAGCGGTTTCAACCGCACATTAAATAAATTATGATCTGTAAAAAAAAAGTGACAAAAAATCTCTACTGATAAACACAAGTTCTATAAACACAAGGTCTCTACCTGACAGATAACATTTTAACAATCACTAAAATTTGGGGGAGAATAAGCAAAGGAAGACTGTTAGTAATAAGTAATTCTAGATCGTTAATCCACTTTTACTTTACAATACACAGCAAGCAGAACATTGCAAGCAGTTCAAGGATTCTTGTGAGTTATTAATGTGGTTTAATTAGCATTCAGTTCCTTTAGAGGGCAAACCCCATGCAATTTAGCTATTAGGCCAAGTCCTCGGTGCTGGCTGCTGCACGCGCGCCTGGCGTCCTGGCGGCGTGTGCACAGCTTAAAACCACGATCTGCGGTCTATGGTGGCGCTGCAGGGGGAAAGACAGGGGGGGGTGGCCATGACATCACCCGACTCGTTCGCCCTCATTGGCTAAACCGCCGGGGGCGTGTCCAGCGCTCCGTCCCCAATTCCGAATACAATTTCCTAGTATTCAGAAAATCTGGTGGTGCATCGCGGCGGAAAATTGCGTGCCAGGGTAGCTAATGGGGCCGGCCACATTGAGGGGCAGTTTTTGTCCCTGCAGCGCACGCCATAGCGCACGCTGCAGCAGGCACCGGGGACTTAGCCTTACACAGCAAGTGGCTTGATTGCAACAGAGCATACAGTTTTGTGCACACTAATATATTAAACTAAGTGAGAATAGGTGTGCATTCCATCAAAGGACGCATGAAGTGTTAACACTCAAAAAAATACCTCCACATTAGAAGTTTTTTCTTGGCCTTGCACAAAGGTAGTTATAATTTCCTTGGATCTGCTAATCATTCCTGTTGTGACAAGAGAGAGTTTAAAAATGCATAGTAGGCAGTAGTCAGTCAAAAAAGTCATATGTTTCAGTTTACATTGGATACACAGCAAAGCCGAAGTGTAAGATTGTGCAGCGTACCCGGTTGCTATCGCGGGGTTTTCTTCCTATGAAAATTAACTACGGTATTTACTATGTTGACATACGGTATTTAAATGTACCCAATGTTGAAGGTGAATGTTGAGTTATATGTGCAGTATTAAACTATTTCATTGTTGATATACTGTAGATCATATAGCCAGAGTTTGGTTACTATTCTTTGACCTCCATGCGGTGGATGCAAACTCCTGTTCTGGCTCATTAACAATAGTCAACCCCAGACTGTGAGAATGACTCCTATGGATGAAGGGGTACAACTTATCTTGGGTGCTTGTGATCTGTTCTCAAAGATCATAATGAATCATTAAACCCATTCTAAAAGCATACACAAAATATACATTATATAGATTATTAATAGAAGAGTGTGCAGGAGATTCACAGGACATACTATCCTTCAAATGTAAACCAAATATTAAAGGATTTTTACAAGTTCAGCCAAAAGTCATAACTTTCCAAGAATAAAAAGAAAACAGAGGCATCAATTGTCTTGATCTGGTCAGTTTCAACCCCCTCCAGCTTCAATTTCTTTGTGAAAATATATGTATTTTTTTTAAATACAGTATATTATTATTATCTTTATATTACATATTTAATTTTGGCTGGGTACCGATACCTGCAAAATACAATTCTCGGTAACAGAGTTAAAAGTAAATATCTTTATGAATTTGTTCTAAAAAAGATTTACTACTCCTTATTTAAAGAACTTTTCCTAAAGGGGTTGGGTTATTATGCTGTCTTAGAACATTATATAAAACGTAATCTACAATGCACAGGGTTAGTAGACAAAACCCCATCATCAGTGATTTGACATTTTCTACATACTTTTCTATAGACATCATTGGGGCTTTTCAATAAAGTGCAATATCACCGATTCGGAACAGAAAGTCACCTGGACTTGATCGGTGCGGAATTCAATGTACACCATTGACTCCACTAATCTTAAAATGATAAATACTGATCAATTTAACATGGCTCTTTAACTGACGGCCTTGATGTAGTCCTTGCACTCTCAGCTGCCTAAGCAAATACGAAAGCAGGAGCAAAGGGCTATTTTTAACACATAAATATATTGTGACAAAGTCACTAACTCAGTATGCTGTTTACCCAGGAGGGTAGAGGGGCTTCTTCCAGCTAGGAAGCCCCTGGCTGTTGCTCTGGTCCCCCAGCCCTGCGAGGAGCTCTGCTGCTGGGACCCCAACCCAGGATAAAGACTGCTACGAGCTGGACACAGCCTGCTCCCCAGAACCGGCGTTCCTGATTGCTGTTGGAGCTGCAATTACAGATAAGAGACTTTCTTATTGTACTTTGAATACATAGTATATGTTTTGGGTGGATAACCAGATTAGGTGGCTGCCAGCTAGAAACGCCTGGAGTGAAGTCTTGTTAGTTTCCTTAACGGGAATAGGTGTTTATTTTATTATTTGGTTTTCTTAAAGGGACAGTGCACCTGAAGTTCATTTGTTTTGTGGCTAATAAACCACTACAGTTAAGCTTTACACCGTGTCTTAGCGTTTTACTGACCCTGCCGCGTATGCGTGTATATATATAATATATATATATATATAACACAAGAAACAACCTACAACAGACAAGAAGTGCTATAACCAGTAAGGTGAAGTGTAAGATATAAACACTACTGGCGGTGCTAGGGATGATGAATATATGTGAACATGACAAAGAAAAAAGAATCCCAGATTAGCACTCTAGCATACAAAAGCTATCAACATTTATTAAACACATAACAAAATATATCATAAAAAGGATCCACAGTGTACCAAGGACTGATTACTACTGAACACTAATGAATTGAAAATACATGAAATTACTGGCATAAGTATGAACACATTCAACAGATCACAAATAAGCTGGTATAAAAGCTGTAAGCTAATGTGTGAAAAACCAGAAGTAGTGAAGAGGTTAATGTGGTGCTTAATCATACCGAGGTGGTCTGCCACATCTTCTACCCATAAGTATCCAATAAGGAAAATAATTGTACAGTATGTAGCTCACAAATGACAAAAGCAGTACTTGCTAAAGTGGTATTTTACTCAAAACATATTCATGCAAGGAGAACAGGACAATAATATTTGGGGTCAGTAGCCCCTTTGTCAGATCTCTCCCAATGTGATCTGTTGAAGAGGCTTCTGAACTGAAATGTTATTGTCCTGTTCTCTTTATATGAATATAATATAAACAACAAACAAACAAAAAAAAAGGCCCAGTGCAACATACAAAGTGACACAACATATAGTACAATACTTCAGTGCTAATCTGCTCATGAGTACAGGTCATTTACTTAAACCCTTCGGCCAAAGTGTTATAAGCCTGCAGCCAACATCAAGGCATAACCAATTTGCAGGTCCTAACACTACCTGGTAAAATTCTCATGTAGCTCTCTTTTTTGCTGGAGTCAGAAAAACCATACTGGGTCTGTGATTCACAGGATCATGATAAAAACTGCTAATTGGAAAGTGGGGCGGGGCGAGCTTTAAACCCTGGGGAAGAGGGGACACCCCTCCAAACAACAACAGTTGCATAACCCGGCAAGCTCCGGAACCCCAAAACCCACCCTCACATCATATATACAGCATATATATTAGTGTCAAAAAGCAGTTCTACTGAGCGTGGCAAAATATACAAACAAAAACATATTTATATGAATATATTTTGTGTCAAATACCACTTTAGCAAGTATTGCTTTTGCGTACTACATACAATTTTATACAGTAAACTAAAGAAGAAAAGTCCAGAGCTTTAGTATTCAAAGTTGAAAATTAAAGACTTTTATTGCACAATGTGTTCAGCAAAAATGTCAACAGCAACAATAAGCAACCTTTCAAGTTACAGTGATTCGTTTTCAATCTTGAGAAAAGTCATTGTGACTTGAAACGTTGCTTATTTTTGCTGTTGTTCTTGCTGAACACATTATGGAGTAAATGTAAGTCTTTCATTTTCAACTTTCACTACGATGTACTAGAACGCTAAAAGGATACAGCTTTAAAAGCACGTTTTCATCTTCTGAAGTGGCTTTTATTGCTGGTATCTGTTGTCAAATGTATTATTAAAAAACCTTCATCCTCAAACCTTTCAGAGAAACCTTCCTATTTATGATCAGAGCTCTGCAAAATAATACAATGCATCATTTATCAAAACACCCTTTCAAAGACACTCAATGGGTAAAAAGCATACATACATACATTACTGCCAATATTACACACAGTTCACAAAGCAGGGCAGTCACTACACTCATGTCATGATTGTCATACTCTTGAAGCCAATGCAAGTGACTGGCTTATGTAGTAACATGAATGTGCTCTAGGTTGCAATACACTGTCGAGCTGGGGTGGGGTAGGGGTGAGGGTCGATACAGCTGGAGTTGGAACCATCACAGCCTGTCCATTGGGTGACAAAGTGCTTGTTGCATGACATGTATAGGAATGTTTTTTTGTACTATAGTCAAGAATAAATTATTTTTATACTTGGATTGATCTCTGACAAGTTTTTGAAGCTTTTTTCCTGTAGCGGTTAAGTGGTGCTGTGCCGAGATCCTTGTTTTGTTGCTGGTGTGGGTCCATGCAGCTGGAGAAAGGGCAATCTAAGCCTATCCATTACGTGATGGAGAGCGAGCCAGGCGGATTACAGGTTGGCTGACCCCGGAAGTTGATGCCGTTGCAGTTTAATGAATAAACCTGTAACACTGTGCCTGACGCAAAAATACCTGCACTACCTTTTCATTCTGTTGGCCTGCATATAAAATACATGTATCCTTAATCATTTAATAATAGTTGACAATCATCAACAAAGAGCTCCGAAGAGCAATCATCACTTGGCTGAATGAGATATTTATTTAAAATGTTCTTCATCTTCCTTACTGTAGCCAATTGAAGTGTGAAGATGCCTAGATTAGTACATTTTTAAAATGTCAGAACCATTTGAAAATTTGTGTTTGCAAAACCACAGGCACCTTTCACGAACACCTTAAAAAAACAAAAAACAGTAGTATGGACACCATTCACCCATAATATGTCTTGATCTAAGCTCTTTGGAGCAGGAGACCTTTAGCTTTACAAGTGCCTGTTGCACTTGTTCCCATTGTTTGTAATGTACATTATTTACTTACTTTTGTAATATTGTAAAGCACTGTGTACATGGTTGGTGCTATATAAATTCAATTATACATAATGATAATCAATAGGTGTCGACAACTGATTACCATTACTCCCCACCATTCGAACATTAATCATGCTATTTTTACTTTGGATGCACACCCCCCACACGTACCCCCCCCCGTGCCCCCCATGTCCTGTGGAACTTACCAGTGTAGTTTACCACTGTTTCCTGAAGTGATTTAAATAGCTGTCCAATAGGAAGCCTCAAACAATAATCTTTTGGACTTTTATTGGCTCATGGGAGTCACAAATGTAGTGGGTCTTTCGTTTCCACTAGAGATAGCAGTGACCGCGGTAACTATCTCAGGAACTAGGCTGTAAAACTGTCCATTGTCAGGGTTAGTGACAAACGGCTGTCAGGAAACACTACAACCGGCTGGTCAAATGGCCTAAATTCTCTAAGATCCAATAGAAATTTATTATAAAACTTCAGACCTGAAACACATTTTAGATTCATCTTGGGGCTACATTTCAATGTGTGTGAATCTAATATATTTAGCTGTAATTATTCTGATATTTTCTTCTGTGGGTGTGAGGCCATGCAAACACATTTTTTTTTAACCCTAATTACTTTGTGGACCTCCCAAATAGAAAACAAAATGCCTCAATACCAAAATTATGGCAGAGTTTCTCCCCAATCTTATGTTAAATTTTTTTTAATAAATAAATAAAAATAATTTCCCAACGAGGACTCGTTCAGATGCCCCAAATTGCCGTTTGAAAGCCAATATTCAATATCATAAGGGCATGATTTGACCAAGTTATTTGGCCTCTCTCTGTACTCAACACAACACTGTTATCGATAAAAAATATATATAATCCATATTAGCCTTAGACTTTTTAGGGTGAGAGTAGAAAATGGATTGAAATCCGTCAAATGTCCAGTAAGGCCTTTCTCTCTACATAACGCTTCAGCGTGATTCCATTGCACCTAAAACTGCATAAAAACTAGACTACAATCTATTTGAGAATTCATAGCCAAATTTAAATTGCGTCCAATTATCATGTCTCCTTGGGCAAGAGTTTGTCAAGAGATACATATGAAAGGAAGTTATCTAAATATTCATGGGGAGCATAAACGGAATAAAATGAATAATATTTACCATATATAGTATCTTTGATAAGGTCTACTAGGGAACTAAATGGATGGTGACCTGCTTAGCTATAAGGATGCCCACACCTCTCTTGGAAAGTCAGGCTAATAATAAATATGATTGAGGATAAAAGTGATGGCTAAACTTAGAAGATGTAATTTTGTGTAAGTGTGTTTCTTGGATCATAATAATGTCAGCTCTTATTCTTTTGAAGTCTGTAAGAACAATTTTACGCTAGTCAGAAGAATACAGCCCCTTAACATTCTGTGTAATTATCCTTAAGGAAGCCACAATGAAAAATAATAATTGAATTCTAAGATGACTTATGAAAGCAAAACTGAAATGGACGCCTGGCGCGAGCACGCACACACACACACACACACACACACACACACACACACACACACCCCATCTCGCGCACCCCTGTTCTAACATATAGGGATCAAAAGGGATAACAAACTGCTAACCCATCAGTTACCCACCACTACCTGAACCACTGAGTTAATGGGCAAACATAGTGACAGAGACATGGACGACATTACGGAACTTTTTAGAACCAAGACAGAAAGACGCGCTATGTGCAAAAACATAAGGCTTAAGAGAAGAGAGAAATAAAATACAATTGAAGGGACGTATAGTTTGAACCACTCACAGTAATACAAGAACATGCTGTCCTAATAATAAAGTGTAGTTATACAAATTACTTGAAAATTATTTGGAGCAGCAGGTGGCCACAAGCTTTTGTGGGCTGTGTAACCACTGAATAATTCATGGCTTCTGGTACCAAATTCTGAAATAAGTCCTTTATATAGGGTTCAAGATCTGTAAGGCCTATATTCTTGGCACGTTTTCCAAATCTTACTGCTGGTCCCTAAGCTTTCAAATGAACTTATGTGACCGAAAAAGCCCTTGCAGGTAGTTGTTAAGCCCTCTTGCTATATTGTCCTTTTTTTACTCTTTTTACTTTTAACTTTCGAGATCAGTCACAATATTTTCAGCTCGTGTAGTCTTGAGGTTGTTTAACCACTCCTTAAGTGATCCAGGAGCGCAAGAAGTGGAGTCCTCTGATTGATCTGGCTCAGTAGCTGAGCTAAGAGCAGGAGATTTGATGACTGGGGGAGAGGGAGCATGTAACGACTTCGCTTTGATAACATTGCGATAGGTCATGAAACGTTTATTGCTTGGCATTTTTTAAATCTGAAGATCGTCTTGCTTTAGAGTAATGGTAAGGTACTGTAAGAAATTACTTGTTCTGATGAAAGCTTATTACAGGGCTAAGACAAGTGGCAGTTAGAAAAAATCCCCTCTGGGTTCTTCTAATTTATCTTATCCCACCTTGACTACTGCAACCATTTCCTAGGTGGCATTCCTCTTGAGAGTTTGTCCCAATTCCAATCCGTCCAAAATGCTGTGGCCAGACTCCTCCCTCACTCACTGATCTACTTGTGCTATGCCACTATGCATAACTCCCTAACACTGGTTTCCCATATCCTCTAGAATCAAATAAAAAATCCTAGCTCTCTTATACAAAGCTCTCAGCGATGCTGCACCCTTGACATCTCAATCCTCATCCCCAAATATAACCCTAAATGCCCCCTTATGTTCTGCCCATGACATCCGTCTATCCTCCTGGCTAAATACCTCCTCGCCCTCCTGTCTACAAGACTTCTCCCATGCTGCACCCTCTCTCACACCATCAGCCTCTCCCCCAGCTTTCAGTCATATAAAAACTCAAGGAAGCCTAACTGGCACACCCCTAACATCTATCCCCTCCCTCCAACAGTATTGGGATCAGCTGTGCAGCTGGACAAAACTGCACGTTATCAAACACCCCCTACCATCCACATCCCCAAACTTTATTTGGGGCTGATTATTAGCTTAGCTAACCACCCAGTTAGAGAGGGCTGGACAACGTGTAGATATTCTCCAAAGTGGTGTAGGTTTTCTTTTTGCTGTGTTAAAGGGACAGGCGCAATAAAGCCTAATTTTCGTTTCACTTTAAATGGTCTCCATTGCCTACATCTGAACACGTCTCTTACACCCCTGCTTGAGCACAGGTGGTTCAGTCAAAATAATTGTGCCACCTGTGCTCATGAGAGGATATCTTTCTTTGAGAAGGGCAAAGCTGAATGAGTTACAGTTATATCACTTTCCTCATTTGACATACATCTTTTGAGCTAGCTATATCTAGCACTAGAGAGGCACTAGGAGCTTCATGGTTTTAAAGTTATTTATGTAGTTATTTAGTCTATTATGTTCTAATAAACTTTTATATGTTGTATGTCTGCGCACTCTAGGACCATGATTTAATACTACTCAGGTCTGTGGTGCGCCCTAGTGGGGATCTATTTGTGTGCTCTTCACACTCACACCCCGTTTGCTCATGATAGGATAGCCTGAAAAAAATGCACTAGTAGTGGTCCTTGACGGCTGGAGTTGGGAACCTCTGCTCTAGATTGTAAGCGCTCATGAGTAGGATCCTCATTACCTTTTGGATCTGTTTGCGCTTGTTTGTCCTTATTTGTTATGTCATTCTGTTTATGTAATTTACATAACTCTGTACCCCCATTCTACAGCGCTGCAAAATATGTTAGTGTTTTACAAAGAAACAATAATAATACTAAACCCAATGTAGCTTGTTACCGAGAATTGTATTACACTCAGAGACAGATACACCAAGCTCTGTTAAATCAGGGCATATAACATCAAGTTACCTACATTTGTAGAGGACATTATTTTCCCCGAGTTAAACGCATATCCCCAAGGTTATTATATACAAAAACAATGGCCATTGCTCAACTCATTAACATAGGCTTAACGTAAGGTTAAATTAATTCCCTGCGTATCTGAACAGAATTTAATAATAATAATTTAGTGGAAATGAAATGCTAGGGAAACAACTCTTCTGTATATCATTAGCGAGAAAAATGTAACCATACGTTATTTACAATGGGTTCACATTGGGTTATTCACCTTAGTGGGTAGGCGTTACTACTGTATTAACCAAGCGTTAATTTAGGTTAGCGTTTTAAGTTAAATAGCCTAACAGAACTACAGTAAGTGCATCTGGGCCTTACTGCAATTGTCAAATTTGTGCCATATACTATATAAAAAAAACACTAAAGCAGATGTTTTCAGACATTTCCGAAAGCAGACCACTTCAATGCTCGACTTCGAGGGCAACCATACTAATATTTACATGTATATTTTAAATATATTGATGTATAGGGCTAAATGTATTTATAATATATATAAAAAAAAAAATACTGGAAGGGTATCTAAATATTAGAGATAAAAAAAAAATGCACAGACTGCAGAATAGCAGTGAATTTTGAAACACTTTGGGGACCAGCACTAAGGGACCTCAGTTTTAGAACCACAGCACAACACCATCATATATTCTGTACACATTTTACGTCTTTTGGTTCTATGGTCAAATTTGCCAACAGGGATTATAATCTCAGAAATTAAGGGTGGCTGTCAAATACAAACTACAGTAATTTTTTTTTATTTTTATTATTATTAATAATAATAAAAGAGAACAATTTTGATATCTTATATAGCAAGTATAAATACCATTTATGAGCACATTCATTTCTCAGACAAGTCCACAAACCTGCACCTTTCCCCATAATCTCTCAGTATACAATGGTTCCACAGCAGCCAGGAGTTCTGCATAATTACATGTAAATGAGCACTCACAGTGTGTCCCTTTTCTGCTTTTTATTTATTCTAAGGCCACGTCCATGGTGAGCACGATGGAGCGTGTGGCACGATCAAAATGGAGTGCCTCTATGAGGCAGGCCATAGAGTGCGCGACCGCCATGAAAAGCGCCGGCGATCCATGAGAAGACAAATAAATTTGTTTGTCGCGCAATGGCCGGGTCACGTGAGCGGTCCACCCAATGAGGGCGAACCAGCTCTGTGACGTCACGGCCACGCCATCGACACACCTCCGAGTCGCCGTCTACCCCATGGCCAAAAATCTCTGCAGCTACAGGCACGCGTGACGCCATGAGCATGGACGCGGTCTAACATGGAACCCTGTAAGTTTATGCCTGCTGTTTTACACAACCTTTTAGGTAAAGCATGGGTTAAAGAATTGCATGGTAAGCAAACCTATAGCTTATATAAAATGAGTTCTGTAACAATGGATGTACAGTAATATCCCGATAAATGCCCTTGCATATTACAATTTGTGCAGACAAAGACGAGGGTCTGGATGATAACCCCATAATCATGATAACAGCAGTTGGAATGGATAGCTTTTCACCTTGTATTGGTAAAATAATGCATTCAGGAAGTAATGGAAAAAGAAGACAGAGGACGTAATCAAAGTTAAAATAAATAGCCTTTTTATTTGTAACACCCTTCTGATATTACAATATGTATTTAGGGGGTTAAAGAGTTAACTACATAGAAAACCCCCTTCTATAGTATGTAACGGTTTTTCTGAACCGGCCTGACCCACCCAATCTCATATTGGCCCCTGTGGTCTAACCAGTCCCCATTACAGTGTGATGTCTGGTGGTGCACCTGTTGGCAACAGGACTCCTGAGTCTTCCGCATGATGTTGTATTGGGGATTTGCCAACCCAGACAGGCAGCTGAGGTAGTGTGCTTGAGTCCTACCTAGATCCAGTGCAGCGCCTCCACCTCATCAGGATCCCAGCGTCCGCTTGTGGATGGTCCTGGTGAGGAACTCCTCTGTGGTGCAGCCCCCTGTGTAATCACTCCACACTTACACACGAGGGTATCTTTTATCAGAGTCATCTTTATTAGTACGGTGGGCCAGCTGCCCTCCACAATGGGTGTAATTAGCCCTCCATTGTTCACCGTACTTCCCTTTGAAAGGTATAGTCCTCCTAATGTAGGGATTCCCTATCCCCGTAGGGAAATCTACTCTGCGCCAGGTCCCTGGTCACAGTCTCAGTAGTCCTGTAGTGTACCAACTCTGAACTCCTCCAACTACTTAGCAACAATCTCTGAACTCTCTACTCCCAACTCCTAACTTTTGATCAGTGCTGTGCCTTATGTATCCTCTGGGGGCTGACACAACTCTGACATCACCAACCAGGGAGTCAGAACCTGTGACCACTCCCATCCATACATAGGGCACCTCACCAGGGTGTGAGGGCAAACCTCCATAATTACTGCTGGCATGCCCATAATTTACCAGGCCTTACTGTCAGCAGGAGAGATGACTGCAGCCATTTTACAGCATGGTTACAGTATGTTTCCAAGTAACTAGGCAGGGGCCTGCTTACACCCTTTCTTCTAGAAGGTGCCGACTTGGTCACCTGTTCCAACGTGACTCAGCAGAGACTAAGCTCCACCCCTTTTCTTCCTGGAGACAGGGAAGGAGATCAGAGGCTATAAATAAGAGGGGGAAACTGCTCACCCGAATATAGTCATGTATATAAGTAGCACAGGGTAGGCATCACTTTGTATGCTTTATAGGTAGGGAACTGCCCTTTGAAGTTAGGCTCCTAATATGAAGGAAGCAGAGAAGAACAGGCTCACAGATGGTAGGCCTCTCTCCCCTAGGGGTTACCCCAATAAGTAGCCCTGGGACTAGCCTAGAGAAGCATTAACTTGGAGACCCTTGACTCATTCCTTTGGTGAGCACACCAAGGGAATAATGAGTGGGGCACACTTAAGAGGATCCACCACAGCACTGAAGCATTGCATATCGGGTGGGCAGACCAGAACACATAGATCAAAATCTCTCTTGTAAAAAGAAGAAAGGGTAGACCAAGCAGGTACAGAGGAAGTAATAGAAGAGAATGCCATAGGATGAATAAATCAGTAGCCAAGCAACTAACCACAAGTTCAAAGAATGTGCCTCTACAGGAATGCAGTAATGCATCAGGGGAAGAAGCTGTATTTCTATTAAATATAAATAAAGACCACTCTGTTTATAAGCAAAAAGATCCTGGCGCCCCTCCTTTCTACATCATCACCCAGCCGCACGGATCTACCACCTTGACAAGGTAACACACTGAGTAAGCCAATAGCAGAGACTATCCAATGTAAACTCCCTAGGAGCCGGGCAGGTAGGGCTACATATTATTAAAAGATCGGGGAACAACAGTGTCATGGGAGACCAGGCCTATCACACCATCAATTCGCCAGACAGAAAAAAAGGGGATTATAAAATTAATTTAAAGGAAAAAGAAATATCCACAACTATTTACAGTAAAATCAACACACACACACACACAAACTTACAACTGGGAAACTGGGGTTATCCTAAAAACCTGGGTGCATGGACCTCCCTAATAAGATTTCCCCTGTTCTTTCTTCCCTGCAATGCCCGCTGGAACAGGACTCCAGGCCTTGCACCAGCAATGGAGTTGACACTGCAGCTTCTCCAAGTTACTCAGCTTCTTCCCAGCTGCAGCAACTAAAGAACTCTCAACCACAGCGAAAGCTCAGCTGAACTTATCTGATCTAGCTAGGGGTCTCCGTCCCTGCAGGTGTTTACAATATGACCCAGTCCCTGATTGGTGGGGGGAAGTGCAACAACAAACACAGTTATATGCAAAGAGTTACTTGGAAAGGTCACGGACCACTCTGCAACTTTCCAGCTGAACATCCTATTAACCCCTGGTTCCTGAAGTGTTGGATCCAGGCTGATATACACACACACACACATCACTAATATTCAGGAACCATATAACACCTCTAGCCATAAATCACAGCTACACACGGGGGAGGGACAAGCACAGATAACATTCCAAGGGACACTGTTTTTAAGTAAACCCTTTGCTTGCTTTATTCATTGTAACACCGGAAGAAGAGATCACTGTATCTCGAAAGCTTGCACAAATAAAAGCATTTCGTTAGCCACAGAACGGTATCGTCTATTTATTTTTGATTATTGAAGCTCGGCTAACACGGTACTGATACCTCTATATAGATAGAGACACACACACACACACACAAACGTAATGCAGATATATTACTGACAGGTAGGGGTAATGGCAGGCTTGACCTTTGTTAAAAGCCTTCACATTTACCCCTGCTGTCACAGACAGCACTACCGACAAGTTATAAAAGAGATCAAGTTCTGTATTCGTTTATCTTGTGCGTCTGTGTTTTTGCTAGCTGATTTATTGAAAGAAAGGGTGTTTCAACATGTATGCCCCGACTGGACAAAACAAAGGAAATAACCCCTCCAAAAGCGCTAACCTACACTGAAAAATGATAATAAGTGCTAACAATAATGTGCTAAACAATAGTTTGTGCTAGTGCAACATCAAAGTGAGAACAAATGCTGTGAAACAAGCAGCTAGGTGACAATAATAACAGGTTATTCCAAACCTGATAAAAGACAGTGCACAAACAAAATATAAAGTCCCCAGCGCTATAAGTCCAAGATACCGTGATCCTAAAGGCAGTCTTTGGTCTTTAAGATGGTGGTTGGGCTTTGGTAAAGATGCTCCAGATGGGATGGTGTCTTTGATGTAGATGGATACACCGTCTGAAATAACAGATGACAGACACACCTGATTGCGCAGCGTATTTCAACAATCAAAGCCCTATCTGAGACTGTGAAGAATCCTACTCACATAATAAATGCCTGTATGTTCAATGGAGAGGATCTGTAATGGCTCCCCTTCTCCTCAGCTCCTCTCACGAACCCCACGTGGAGACAGCTTACTGGGATCGACCTCAATCCGCAATGGCGTCCGGGATGGTTCCGTTGCGGCACCCCCACAGATATGTGATAGAAATAGGCACAATATGGTGTACTGTAGTATGAAAAGACCTTTAATGACTAAAATACTATAAAAAGTATTAAAATACACTCACATGGTGCAACGATTGATCGTACTTCTCGCGAATGCCGTCCGCAGCTTGCAATTCCTAACAACACGATGGAGAGGATCACTGCACGCAGACACGCTGTCGACTAGGCGTGTGACGTCAGTGATGCGGGAAACTCTCCCTGCGCTAGGACTACGGGTGCTGGGATGGTTCAAAGAACTAAGCTCCTCCTCCCAGGGGAGGAGCTTAGTTCTTTGAACCATCCCAGCACCCGTAGTCCTAGCGCAGGGAGAGTTTCCCGCATCACTGACGTCACACGCCTAGATCCCAGTAAGTGTCTGCGTGCAGTGATCCTCTCCATCGTGTTGTTAGGAATTGCAAGCTGCGGACGGCATTCGCGAGAAGTACGATCAATCGTTGTACCATGTGAGTGTATTTTAATACTTTTTATAGTATTTTAGTCATTAAAGGTCTTTTCATACTACAGTACACCATATTGTGCCTATTTCTATCACATATCTGTGGGGGTGCCGCAACGGAACCATCCCGGACGCCATTGCGGATTGAGGTCGATCCCAGTAAGCTGTCTCCACGTGGGGTTTGTGAGAGGAGCTGAGGAGAAGGGGAGCCATTACAGATCCTCTCCATTGAACATACAGGCATTTATTATGTGAGTAGGATTCTTCACAGTCTCAGATAGGGCTCTGATTGTTGAAATACGCTGCGCAATCAGGTGTGTCTGTCATCTGTTATTTCAGACGGTATATCCATCTACATCAAGGACACCATCCCATCTGGAGCATCTTTACCAAAGCCCAACCACCATCTTAAAGACCAAAGACTGCCTTTAGGATCACGGTATCTTGGACTTATAGCGCTGGGGACTTTATATTTTGTTTGTGCAATGTATGCCCCGACTATTCCACAATAATTGCATTATTTATGTATTAGTGGTATATCTTCCCATTATGCATACAAAAGCACCTACACATCCATATTATATATACTGTACATATTGCTATACAGCATTTCTCAATTAGTGGACATCAGTTACATTTAAAAATGGGGGAATGTCAATTATGTTCAAAGAGACATAAAAATGATTGTAAATTAAACATAAAAACTCTCGCACTCTCTCAATTTACTATATCTTGGTAGTAGTTTATAGAAGTGAAATGAAAACAGGCGCAATGTACAGTATTTCCGCTTCTTATTAAAGTGTATTTGACATTAAGATTAAAAGTAACATTTGAAAGTATTTATAAGGTAGTATTGAGATTGAGTGGAAGCACATCTTTGAATGCATTGTTTAAATGGGATCCAATATAAAATTGAAGCATTTGAGTTAATTACCATCAGAACCTTGCAGCTAATTTGCTAAATCCCCTAAGAATTACTGCAATTTCATTAGGCTCTGCAGCTTTGCTTCCAAGTTCTCGCATCAAAGTACACTTCTGATAACCCATATCTTTTGATTTAGGGTATATCTCACACGTTGAAGTATTACTTAATACTGGATATGTCTGGCTACTCATCTAAAAAGGTGCAATTATCACATTAGCACTGCCACTTCACTCTGTGTATGAGTGCAGGTTAAATACAGAACACACAGATGTAAGATGCAGACAGCTTTATTTTAGGTACTGATGACGCAGAATATATTGACGACATTCTGTTTATTTGGGAGGGACCAAAGGAGCAACTGGTAATTTTTGTTGAAGAACTCAATAAGGATGACTTAAACATAAAATTATTGGGCAATATCAGTGAAAAATAAGTTGTGTTTTAAGATCTATGACAGAGGGTAAGAATATTGTTACAATGACTTACCGTAAAGAGACGCCACAGTCTCCTTTTGGGTTCTAGTCAACATCTGCCTGCCAAAATCTACTACAGGTACATTTTAAAGGATAAGGAGAAATTGTACCACTGATCAATTATTTGACGACGAGTCTATTGGTCTGGCTAAGAAATTTTGCCATAGAGGTTGTTCAAAACAAATGACAGTATTCAGCAGGAATACATTAAGGTCAAACAAATGAGTAGAAGTCAAATTATTTTTGGAAACCCCAAATAGAAAACAAACGGATACCCGTAGATTCATTACTGAATATGGAGATCAATGAACAAATGGGTGCAAAGTACAGAATTAGATAAACATTGGAATATTTTGCTACAAGACCCGGATTCAAATTTTTACCCCGAAATAGAAAAAACCACTGGCTGTTTTCCTTGTGGTGGTGTTAAAACTGTAGACGAAGCAATATCCTACATGTGTTTTTTTAATTATTTTTTATAATAAATCAGTTCTGTACTATGAGAAAATGCTTGTAGCATTTTTTTTAAACCACGTTGAATGACATTTTTAATGTATTATAATGTAACAAGCATTTTTTGTTTCAATAGCAACTATTTTACAAAGTCACATCCCATTCCTCTCCCGAAACATGCTCTGGCACTGCTCTCTCTCTCTCAAGCAGTGCACCAATTGTATCTAGTGACTGCCTGGTTACATAGAACTTTGCATCTTTGTTCCTCTTCTACTGCACCGATGGCCATTTAGTGAGCCCCTGAGACGAATCTTCACTGATCGATCACAGGAGAATGGATCAATCAGCATCTTAGTGAATTACAGATCATTGTGTGATTGTATTGATGCATATATTAAAGGAAAAAAATAAATAAATAAACTGCAGCTTGGACTACTGCTTTATGAATGACATTTTGATGACTACATTTTTTACTTTCTATTTATTGGGCATTTATCGTAATTAATTATTTAATATCATTATCGTGGACATTTTTTTTTTGTTATCGCCCAACCCTGAGGTATATTCAATAGTACTGTCCTACTAGGATCATTGCATATTCCAAGATGCGTGTGGTCAGTGCATGAATTAGGAATAACACTGATTGAATATGTACCTTGTTATTGAGTCATGGAATTACTTCTGTTGAACTTTTCACTTTAAATCAATGGTTAAAAAATATCTAGCCTAAATTGGAGTATAACTTATGGAGGATATATATTTATTTCATTTAGAACTGACCAGTAACATCTATGTTTTATAATATGTAAATATAGACTATTTTTAAGGGTTAAATGATGCATGTACAATAAACCTTTTTCTTTTGAATGTATATTATGTATATGTAGCCCTGTTTCCTAGTGAACGCAGACCGCTACCATATGCTGTATAACCTGTAGGCTCACAGGGCCTAAGCCTCCGCCACGGAGAGCCTGGGGCACACGTAATAACAGATAACCCTTCGAACTTGGTGCAGCGCCTCCACCTGCGATGGCTCCCACCAGAGGGGGAGTGGTTCCTCGCAGGACAATATATATATATATATATATATATATATATATATATATATATAAAGTAGATTTTACCAGATTGGAGTCCGGAAAAAACGAGACAGCACACAGTCCAGTAGTTCCAATGAAGCTGTATTCAAAGTAACATGGCACCACCTCCAACGTTTCGGTCCTCTGAACGTGACCTTCCTCAGGGACGTGCTCCATGCTCTCCGTGGCGGAGGCTTAGGTTACTTTGAATACAGCTTCATTGGAACTAGTGGACTGTGTGCTGTCTCGTTTTTTCCGGACTCCAATCTGGTAAAATCTACTTTTTACATGTGCATATGGGACAAGCATCAGCATCTTTCAATTGTTTACAGTGTGCCAACTGAGTGTGATTTTTTCATATATATATATATATATCACCTCACACACACACACAGCATGTAAAACAAACGAATAACTTTACTGTATAGCATATGCAATATATCAACAGGTGTCCCTCAATAGAGGATATACTAACTACTGCGTCTCGCAGGGCGCTACCTCCACCTCCACCGGGTGATCCCACCCCGTGTCCAGTAACCCCCCACAATATGTCCCCACCCTCAAGTGAGATATGTAGGTGTGACTGCGCAGCCACTATGTCCTATATGAATAGGTGGTATAGTTGGTGCACTTGCTGGTTACCTGCCGGGCACTCCAGTACCCGGGCCTGCCAAGGATCTTCACAAAGGGTCAGATGCGAGGTGACTCCAGCAATTGCCGTCCGGGGCGATCCAACCCAGACGAACAGCCACAACAGTAACAGGGTCTGAGCCCAGACCTCCTGCTAATTACACACTGTCTCTTTAAGCGCTCACAGAACGGCACAGTAAGGGAACCGGAACCTGTCTAGGGCCAGTCCCTATCTCCGCTCCACACTACGGGGACTCAGGGCCTAACTGGGCCTGGGGTATAAGGCCTAGGTAGGGGCTGAATGCCTCCCTACACGGAGCTCCGTCTCCTCCCGCTAGCTCTGAGCAACGTGCACGCCCTCCGACCCCTATATCCTCCTTCCTGCCACCCGATTGGTCTCCTGGCATCACAGGGTCCCGCGGGGCCTGCTGGGACTCGTAGTTCCCTATGCTCCACCCTATGGGAGCTAATCCTCCTTCGCGGGCTTTGACTGCTATCCCCGCGCATGTGCGACCTCCTGCTCCACACCTTCTGCGCCTGCGCCAACTCCCAACATGGCGGCGCCCTAATACGCGGAACCTCCGATATACCGGAGCGTTCCCTGTCCTGCTGCAACCCTCCCACCTGACAACAACAAATGCGAGCGAGGGGAGCCCGGCTACATATATAACCCTTCATCTCACTCTGGTATTGTTTTTTTTTTTTTGTTGTAAATTTGCCTTTTCTATTTTGAAGAAGGAACACTCAAGTGCTATTCTGTAGCCTACTCTGTGGGGTTTACCCCTTCCTTTTTCTTTTTTTTAAAGGAAGACTAAATCCTATATTTCTTGAATGATTTATCTCATAATAATGTACCAAAGGGAGCAATAACCTTGGCTAAATCTGTATGAACTATAAAAAAAATTAAAAAACACACCATATGACACAAGGCATTAGTATCCAATTTATACTTAGAAATATTTTAACAACAATTAAAGGCAGGACTAAAACAAGGATGCTTACGTATATGCTTCAAAAACAACCATTCTACTGTTAAACAGATGGTTGTCATTCACACAGCCTACAAAGCCTATTTCTTCTAATTATATTCAAGAATAAGTTTAAAATTATATTTTTAAGAAAGGATTTCAATAGCATGGGACTATAGTACGTATGTTTCCAAAATAATTAACGTTGGATTAAGATTGCCAATGCAATTACATTGTCAGACCATCATGCTTGCACTGTAAGATCTTGAATGATGCCCTCATGCTTACATTACCATTTAGATTTGGTGCTCTTAAACATGCTTGCACTGTTAATAGTTAACAATACTTGCAAAGAACATAAAATCAATGTAAAACTAGTTTTTGCCTTTCATAAAACATTTAGTAAATAGTGTATGGGTATTGGAATGAACGATAAAGAGTATGCGCACAGCGCCCCGGGGATTGTATTGGACTTTGAAGTCCCTCTACTGTATGTGTTGGATCTCCTTCCTGCAGATTATAGGAACCTCAGGCCTTGCAGGGAGGGAGAGAGATCCTGTCACCTACAGTACTTCTGCTCTGCACTCTCCTACTCTGTCTTTATAGCCAGTGAAGGTCCCCTACAACGTCGCGTGATCTCTTTTCCTCTCTGAAACTGGTAGCACTCAGGCCTGTGCAGATCTCATTGGAATGAATTGCATTTTTGGATACCAACTTTAAAAAAGGCATATAAAATATACACACATTTTTCGTGACATACTGTACTGCATTTTGTACTTTATGTTTACACTAATTAGCAACACAAATACTGAACTCCAAGTCATTATTTGCAAAAAAAAAAAAAAAACTGTTAAAATGTGTTTTTCTTTACTTTTGGCACAACGAGCCTAAGATATGTTGGAACTAAACCACGGAATCGACATAAAGCACCACTACTATTCTGAGATGTTTACAAAGATAACATCACTATGCTTGTTCTGATGTGCTGTTCTGAGTCACATGGATGAGACACAAGGTAGGCTTTAATATGGGAAGTCCAAAGGAAAAACACTCCAACGCACAGCCAAAAATAGAGTGGGTCCCACACCAGAATACTGATAAAAATGCAATCTTTATTGGTCCATGTTTAAAAAAACGGAGGTAAGTACCCTCCTACGCGTTTCGTACCTGGTGGTACTTTATCAAGGAGGGCATATCACTAATCTACTCTACAAGGCTTTAATATGGGGTAAGAAACACTACCTGTATGTCTCAAAAGCAAAACTATTATTTTAGATACTGTCACACAGCAACATAAATAGATTTTTTACAGTTCCTCTACTATTCTGAACAGTGATTTCAATTATGCTTTAAACATGTATATTCAAAAGCCAGTTAATAGCATGACATGAAAATGTAAAGATTCACATTTGTTAGGAGCAAGCTATGGGCTCATACTTAATGCATCAATTCTAACGTTCCAGTAATCAAAGAGGAAATGCATGGAACCGGTAATTAGAGCTTTAAAAGTCCCTGGGAAAGAGGTTTGTACATCAAACAGTTTCACTCAGAGCTAGATTTCAAGTATTTTGAAGAAGTCATTGCAACATCAGTTTGGCTTATCTTACTAACGGTTACTGAGACATTTTAACAAATCAAACTATTTTTTTTTTCTTTTCAAACATGAATTTAGAAGGGAGATAGGTCACGGGTATTATATTAGAACATTTCAATGCTATTTGTAAAGACTGCAAAATCTTCATATATGTTACAATTCGAGAGAATTCATGCAAATATTATACATGACACAAAGGGGGGAGATTCAACTATGTGTGATACAGGGTATCGCACTGTGATCCTGTGTTCACTGCATTCAAGTCAGTGTCGGTGAACATGGGATAGCAGTGTAATAACCTGCATCACACCTTAGTGAATCCGGGTTTTAAAATCACAGGCATTTTGTGTCTCGTGATAGGTCTATGATTATTGGCACACACAGATCAGGTATAATGGATCATGCTGTTTGATATGTAGTGTGCTGGATCAGACATCCTATTTCATTTTTTTTTTTTAAAGTTCATACAAATAAATAACAATAATGTTGTACGATGTGTAAAGATGGAAAAAAAAACTACACTTCTCCCATGACATGATACAATCTGGTGTTACAGCCACAATGGAAGGAATTAATCAACATTCTCTACACCCTTGTTCCTCTATCACTGGTATTCAGTGTGTTGCGGACAGGGCCGGCTGGGAATATTGCCGGGTTCGGTGCAGACATGTGGTGCGGGGGCCCTCTTACCTGCTTCTCCATCTCTTCCTGTAGGGTCCCTCATCATGGCGTCGCGACGTCAAATGGTGTTGAATTGCCATGACACGGGGCATCAGGTGACATTGTGAATCCGCACCACGACACCATTAAAGATTTCGGTGCCATGATGGGGGACCCTACAGGAAGAGATAGTGAAGGAGCAGGTAAGAGAGTTACAGAGGCCCCGCTCTTTCCCCCGGCAATACGTTTAAGTGTTCTGGGGAAGAGCGCAGTGTCTCTGTAACTGCAGGGCTCGGTGCAGTGGCACCAAAGGCACCACCATCAGTGGTTGTGAAGTCACTTCTCCATACCGTACTAGAAAAGATTTTAGTCACATTCATTTTAATGGAGCTGAATTCTTCTCTTCCAATAGAAGAGAATAGAGACCCAAAAAGCACTAGTCTGTAGCGTTTGCTAATTCTCATTTCAACTAATGAATTATGAAGTTCCTAAAATAAATCGCTTTATGTTTCACTCTCTAGTTCTAGCCAGCATCTTGTGGAACCCACATCAAATTATCGAACTGTAGAACCAGCATTCAATTTAATAATAGCCTTTTGCCCTTTCAGACTCTTCACGACTTACTGTAGATTATAATAATTACAAGATGCACTAAAATCCTCAACCATACAAAGTCCAGAAAGACTAAAAAGAGACCACACACATTTCATTGGTTGCGCAAAGCTCTATTAAAAACATCGGATTTACTGCAACAACAAAAAAAAAGGGGGGAGTGTGGATACTTTACTTTCTCTATTTATAGGATTTCCCTTTTAGTTAAATAAATAACAAATTATATCAAATCAATAGTTGTTTTATTGCTATAAGCTACGTTTTGTAGATTTTTTTGTAATACGGTATATCTCAACCAATTTAAAATAACAAAATATGCAAAATAACAACAAAAAAATACCCCAAAGGTCACTCAGCCACCAATAACAACATGTCTGAGCATAATGTCACCAAAGCCTCACTCCCATGGGCCAAAGCGCCGGCAGCCATCTTTCATTTTACTTTCATTTTGCGGCCATATATTGTAAAAAGGCAATTTTCTTTGGAACCAGAGGGTTCCCAGAGCTAAGAATAACGCGGATCTGCTGCAGATTATTTCTGGCACCAATTCAGTAGAAGAAATATATTACGAAATTGGGGGAATTGCCGCTTTAAACACAGCTTTAGAGGTTATATAATACACAAATAATTTTCCTGCAAACAATAATATCACTTTAAAAAAAATGAAGTAACATATTGTACACAAAGTATTCATTTAATAGGTCTGCGAATACGTGCAATTCAAAAAATGCATCAAAACACAAGGAATGCAACAAAGTATATCTGTGGGAGGAACAGTATGCCCATGCTGCTATACAATGTGTGTGATTTAACATTTGTTTTACTGGTACTACTAAAGGAAGATCTTCAGCGGAGTGCTCCGGGGGCCCATTAAAAGAGATGTCAGAAGAATGATCCCTACATTTTTTACCTTTGAGGACTTAGGCACATATACCAGTCCTATCGCAACTGGACTAACACGGCTGTGTCTACTTCATTCAGAACATTTACCCCACATAATTATATATATATATATATATATATATATATATAATCAAAAAAATAAATAGACAATACCGTTCTGTGGCTAACTAAATGCTTTTATTTGTGCGAGCTTTCGAGATACACTGATCTCTTCTTCCGGCGATGTTACAATGAATGAAGCAAGCAAAGGGTATACTTAAAAACAGTGTCACTTGGAATGTTATCTGTGCTCGTCCCTCCCCCGTGTGTGGATGTGATTTATGGCTAGAGGTGTTAAATGGTTCCTGAAAGTTAGTGATGCAAGAGTGTGTGTGTGTGTGTATCTGTGTGAATATAAATGAATGGAGAGCCCACAGTGTATACAGTGCTTTACAAAAGGTGTGTGTGGAGTGGGAGTTAATGTAAATGGTGTGGGTAGGTGTGGAAATGTGAGAGATTGTTGCAAAACTAAAAGTGTGTGTAGATACTATGTGGTCCCCCCCTCCTTTCGTTCCATTCCCTTTTCTATTCCCCATCCCCCCTCTTCCCCCCCCCCGTTTTTTCCCTTTACTCTCCCCCCATTTTTTCCCCCTCCCTCTCTTTTTATTCACAGGTTATGCATTTCTCTTACGATTTTTATTATGCTTGTGTGTTGCTCTGTTATTCTTTTACTTCTGTTTTTATTCTTATATATAGTTTATTTTTGGATGTATCTAATATTTTATCTCTGTCCTTTGAAGATTTAATATTTGTATGTTGTTCATTAGTTTAGCTATTCGTCTTCATTTGTTAGTAGAAACATGTTTAAACTGCTTACAAATAGGCTCTAGTGCTTTATGATTGTCATGTATAATGTTGTCCAGCAATAAAACAGGGTTAAATTTGTGAAATTGGAAGTACCCGCCCACCATCCGTAATGGCCAATCACAACACTAGAGGTGAAATAAAGGACACCCCTTTTGACCAATGAATGCATCCCCTGATGAAGTCCTTAGTGACGAAACGCATAGGGCGTTTCCCAAAGAGGCGAGTTTGTGGCTGACATTATTGCACGAACGGAGAGAGTACCGTGAAGCTGTTGCTATTTTGCTTGGGACTGCCGTCGTTTCCGGTCTTGCGGTTGCCTGCTGGTGAGCAGTGAGAGCTGTAGGAGGTGTATCTGGAGGGAGTCTCTGACCGTGTTGCTGATTACTACATCATCTGGCTGCGGTGGCTCCAATACATCTTGCTGAACCAATGGACACACCAGAGGTGGCACCAACGGGACAGGCTGATACATTCCCTTCACAGCTTCAAGGCGATTGAGTATATCTCATAAATGCTATTATATTTACTCTGTTTGCGAGTGCGCTTTTTATATTTTATAACCCCATAAATACCGTTTTATACTTTATCACACTAGGAGTGCTCCTGTTTTGTCTTCTTGTTTTCTGCAGATATCCTTGGGATTTGGTAATCCTTATACAGTATTCGGGCAGCAAAACTGCAGTGGACTAAGTACATTTTTTGGATTTTGAATTGACATCTGGTTTTTATTTATTTCTTACTCAAACTTTTTTTTATTTTTTTCTACTTTGAAATTATTTTTTATGTTTCATGTTTTGTTATTTTTGCTATAGATTCCAGTTGTTTTAACCACAAATTCGCCCTTTTGGGGATTCTTTGGTCAAATAGCCTTGATTTCTCTATCTGATTTACACAGCTGATTTATCCTTATCAAGTTTCCTAAGGCGCTACTCCAATTTGTTTGTTTTTACACACACACACACATACATACATACATATACTATATACATATACATATATGCACACATACAAAAAACACAAAAAGAAAGCGCCCGATCCTAATGCAATAAGTTCAAAAAAATACACATTTAAAATCCCTTAAAATTCCAACAAAATTCAAACTCACAAACAACAAAGTTAAAATAGCATGTTATGAGGTATACTCATGCACCAAACGAGGACTCAGCTACTCAGCTCACTCGATCTCTTCACCGCATGGAATCGCAATGCTCCTCTGGGTCTCCGTCCAGCAGGAATGCAGGGAGCGACACAGTTACTCTTGATGTCCTCAAGGGAACAAAACTGGCGTGTATTACGTTCCGGGCAGAGCTGTGTACTGCGTTAAAGCTGATATTGCAGCCGATAGCGTCTATGAGTCCAGGATGCCAAGGTGAGCAACCACACTAGCAATGCGACATACACCCTACGCGTTTCTTCACATTACGTGATTTCATGAAATGTGAACATTTGGGCGGTCAGTAACAGAAGTGGAAAAGATGATGAGCGCATGTGATAAATATAGCTCATAAGTTATTGTAGTGGATATCTGGGTCAGTAACAGAAGTTGGGCCGAGCTTCGGGGCTTGGAACACTGAGGTTGCCCCTCCTCCCCCCCCCCTCTGCTGCCAGATAGGGCATAGATGGACCCAGCAGCTATGCTCCTGTTCCGGCTTCTAAAGTAAGTGCTGGAACTGTGTTCCGGAGCCTTCCTGCTCCATTCTAGCCTTGCTTGGAAGCGGCTTCACAGCATACAGAATAGCGGCCTATGTGCAGCGGAAATGAAGAACCCCAAAATTGAGAGTAACATTTAAAAACAACAAAAACAACCTTTAAAAAAAAAAAAGTAGTATTAAATATACATGTAAATGTATGAACTGTATAAAAAAAGACATTACAAAATTCAAGGATAAAAGAAGACAAAGGCAAGAGAAATACAGGAAAGTAAAAAAGCAAAAAAAAAAAACCCAGAGAAACAAGAAAGAAGGTGAAAAGACAAGGTTTAATATTAAAAAGAGAGAATTAAGATAAAGAAATAGAACATATTTGTACATGGATAATTCTTGGCAAATATTGCAGTAACTTTTTAGGCCTTTGTAATTTCGGCCCTACAGAGGTGCAGTTTTTATTCTGAAAAATGGTCTATACTATATTAGGTTGTGTTTTTGCATAAAATGGAAATAAGCAGAATTATAAAACAACAATGTATCATTCGGAATCTAAAACACAAAGGCACAAAGGCACAAATTTGCCTTTTGAGGCCTATAATGTATGGATGGGCCTCTTGCATGCTCCAAGCCAGGGGCGCACAAACGTTCTATGCTGCGCCCCCCCCCCCCTGCCTGCCAGCCCTATGCTCACGCCCACCCCTTACCCAATATCCAGCGTCGTGACATCCGCGGCGTCATTTGCCACGCGTTGCTATGGTGACGCGCAAATCACAAGACCCTGTGGCGTCATTTGACACCGCCATATGGCGCAGAGGAAAGGTAGGTGAAGTCCGCGCCCCCCCAAAATAATCTTGCGCCCCCCACTTTGCACACCACTACTCTAAGCAACTTTTGTAGGGCCAGCTTCTCAAAATGATAAATCCATCGTACTGTTTGAGAAGGCAATAAAACCAAATATACTAAAAATTGTCAAATGTAATTTGTACTTTTATGCTATTGTAAAACAAATCGGAGATCCATTGTTACTAGAAAGGTTTGAATCTCTTGCAAGAATATAAATGGTTACTACTATTTCGCCGACAATTAAATAATCTGGGATTTACTTGAGTGCTACATACACACTAAACAATAGTTTTAACATTTAAGCTACGGTTTTAAACTCCTGCCAGCTGTGGAATGTAATTTCATGTTTATGTCCAGAAAACACATAAAATTACCCCTTCAGTTAAGTTTAAAAAAATAAATTAAAAAAGCAAGCAACATGGATTGCTGCCTTAATACATATGTTGAAAACAAGAATAAATAAATGAACATTACGTTTGTATTAAGCATTGAAAACATAAGCTGGGTTTAAATGCAGGCAGTTTATATCCCATGGCATGTACTCCTTCAATATTGCATTAGTATTGTTTAGAGTAAGTACAGTACCTAAAAGCAGAAGAAAAAAAAAATGTGTCATTCTTCACTCATGTTAAGTTGAAAATATAGCTAAGTGCTCAATATGGTGTGCTGTGGGCCAAGGAGAGATTTTTTATAGATATGTTCCCTATTGTACAAACAATAGCTGCTTTCTTCTCTCACAATGAAACAACAAGTAAGGTCTGTTTTTTCCCTAAATATATTTTGTTCAACACTATTTCTCTTGATTTTCCAGCCAAAGGTTTGCCTCTTATTTTTATAGGCACTTATCCAGTCAAAAATGCATATAAATTCCTGAAATGTCTTTCTTTTCCATTAAAACATAATTCTACTATGTAATTATATTGTTTCATATTATTCAAAAAAATTAAATAATTTAAAAAAATAAAAACAAAAAACAAATATGCACAACTGTTTGAAAAGCTACATTCCTTGCATTCTCTGTCACACCTGACAAATGTAGATATAAGTACAAGGCAAATAATTATGTCCCTATGAAACGTGTTTCGAGCACTGTGAAAGATTCATATTATCATATAACCTTTTATAATAATTCATCAGGAATTAGCCACAATAAATAACAGCTTTACATTCATAATTAAATATGTAAGCCTTTTTTTTTGTTGCTGCAACACGTTTCAAGCCGCTCTGAAAGTAAAAGGTTAACCCCTTTAGTGTCACGTTAATTGACCCTGCAGCACTGAAGGGGATATACAGGAGAATAAACCTAAACAAGAATTGGATGCCCAGGGATGGCCCTGCCTCAGAGGCCACATATTCATCACAATTGTTTCTGGTAGTGATGGGGTTGATAAGTGCATTGCTATTCAAAGTTAAAAACATGAAGTTGGCTTATTTCTGCATTCACATTACAGATGGCATCCTCCCCATTCATTGAACTAAATTTGGTTTCCATTTCTAAACAAACCTGAGACAAAAGGTATCTCAAGTCAAATCCATCTGTAATTTGTACATCTATGGCTGCTCTTATAGTGCCGATGACGCGGCAAAACAAATGCATTTACATAGTTACATAGTAGATGAGGTTGAAAAAAAGACGTACAGTACGTCCATTAAGTTCAACCTGAGCTAAATTTAGACAACAGATACTTTACCCTATATCTTACTTCTTGGTCCAGAGGAAGGCAAACAAAAAACCCCAGCGTCATATCATCCAATGATATCTCATAAGGGGAAAAATAAATTCCTTATAGTGCACGCGACGACGACGAAGGGACGGAGCGACAGTGCTACCAGAAATCTGGTAGTCACTGATATTTGATTTTTTCGGCGACGGTCTCCCCTTGCGGCCAATCAGGAGCTTCTCCGTGCTTCTGCCCACCCCTTTTATGACATCAGCCAGCGTTGTCGCCTAGACTTCAAATACAACTCATCGCAATGGCAACGTCATCAGTCGTGTTGCCGTTTGTATAAGTGCAGCCTAAGGCAGCGGTGCGCAAACTGGGGGGCGATTGTCTGCAGGGGGCGCGGGGTTTACAGAGGCCTCTCGCGCTTTCTGAAGGCACTTAAATTAAGTGCCGGGGAAGTGGCGAATACCTCTGTAAACGGCACTTACCTTGACTCAAACAGCTTCTGGAGACGCGTCACCATAGCAACGCATCGTCAAATTACGCTGGAGCCGAGGTAAGGGGGGGGGGGGCACCCAGAGAGGGGAACAGCCGGGGACAGAGAGGGGAACAGGGGGGGGGGAAAGGATTGTGCTCCCCGATCTAAGGGCTGTGCCACTAAAGATAATGTAACATTTCGGTTCAATATATATCAGTTTTTTTAGGGGGACGAAAAGCATAATACTAATACCTCAGTAAAAGCATCTGGAAATTGCCTAACCCTACAGCACAATTACTAAATACATTCTCCACGCTATGTAACACCCCCCTCTCCCCCCCCCACAACATTCCCACTCTCAAACCTTAATGGCATCAGCTCTGAGGCTGGACCGTAGTCCAACCTGAGATACACTCCATCCCACAATGAGCAGCCATCTTACCTTCTTGTTTCAACATTGTCCCTCATTACCTCTATATCAAGGGAGCGCAAACTTTTGTGCTGCACCCCCCTGTCTTTCCTGCTGCGTCGCCCACGCCCCCTCCCTACCTTACAGTTGCGTCAAATGATGCTGCGGGGTCATGTGACCTCACGTGACCCGCGGCGTCATTTCACGCGTGACGTCACATGACACCGCGATGTCATTTGATGCTGCGTTGCCATGGCGACGCGTCACAGAGAAGCTGAATCTGGGTAAGTAAAGTGTTACAGGAGCCTCATGCGATCCCCGGGTATTTCATTTAAATGCCGTGGGGAAGAGCGCGGGGCCTCTGCAACCACTCGCGCCCCCTCCAGCAAAAATCTCCTGCCCCCCCAGCAAAATCTTTCCCCCCCCCGCTCTAGATTGTAAGCTATCATGAGCAGGGACCTCATTATCTTTTGTAACACTTTGTGCATATTTGCATTTTTATGCAACGCTGTTTATGTAATAATCAAACCTCAGTACCACACTGGAATATATGTTGGCGCATTACAAATAAACGATAATAATAATAATAATTAGTTAGCCATTAACAATCATATGTCACAGACATCTAGGAAAAGTAACACAGACCGTGACACCCTCCTGAATGTAATATATACAGCCATAAGTTGCTCTAAAATAAAATTCACATGATCAATCTCTTACACGAAAGTGTCAGGAAAGAATGCACCAACCAGAGAATATTCAAACAACATACAAGAGAGACAAAGACTAAAATATTCAGATATAAAAAAGTGTAAAGAGTGGAATTATTTAAAAAAATGTTTAAGGTACTAAAGATACAGGTGGTCCTCGCTGTCGGTCCATTATCTGTCGAATGCATTATCCAACGCATCATAATGCATTCCGCCAAAGCCATTATACGATGCTCACGAACATTGAATTTGCAATCTAATGTTTTGCTCTCCGATGGTGGTTTGCGGGGCGGATCCCGGCGGATAATCAAGAAGCACCTGTATAAATTGGCAGTCTGTCTCACGCCAATGCCATACAGTGTTACATAAGGTTGAAAATACGACATACAGTATGTCCTTCAAGTCGAACCTATGTTCAATTTAGACGACAGATACTTATCCTATATTTGAATTTACAGTTTTTTGATCCAGATGAAGACAAACAAAAAACCCCAGTGAAACCTTACACAATGATGTCTCATAAGGAGAAGGAAAAAAATTCCTTCCTGACTCCAATATTGGCAATCAGATTTCACCCTGTTTCGACATCCTTCCCATGTTTATTTATTTGGTATATAACTGTGTACTGTACCTTTCCAAAAAGATGTCCAACCTTTTTTTGAAGATATCTATTGTCTCTGCCATCACAGTCTCCATGGATAATGAATTCCACATTGTAACGACCATTACTGCAAAGAACCCTTTCCTTTGTTGCTTGTGAAATCGCCTTTCCTCCAACCTTAAGGCTTGTTCTATAGTAGGTGTGGGTGCGCGTGACGCACTTTTTGTATGTATGGTGATCCGTGCTGCCGGCAGTGACAGGTTTGCAGTGGTGTGTGTGTGTGTGTGTCTGTGTGTGTGTGTCTGTGTGTGTGTGTCTGTGTGTGTGTGTCTGTGTGTGTGTGTCTGTGTGTGTGTGTCTGTGTGTGTCTGTGTGTGTGTGTCTGTCTGTGTGTGTGTCTGTCTGTGTGTGTGTCTGTCTGTGTGTGTGTCTGTGTCTGTCTGTGTGTGTGTCTGTGTGTCTGTGTATATATATATTGTGACAAACGGCTTACTCCGGGGCTCCGTCGTTTGTCCGGGACTGTTTAGAACACGGTCTTTTAGGGTAGGTTAAATGATGAGGCGTCACGTACTGTTCCTTTAAACAGGCTATGCCTGGTTTATTCAGTCCCAGGCACTGAGACTGCCACAGTGCATACAACAGAAAACAGATCAAAACAAAAGCTGCTCACCTGAGCGATAACTTAACTTAGATATCCCTGACTCAGGGTTGGAAGTGGCTTTTCCACTTCCAACATCAAAACATGGTACTTTTGCAGTCTTACACAAATGAACAGAAAGATTGAACCTGTTTGGGAAAGAGGCTTCTCCCCTCTGTAGTTCAGCAGCCTTCCAGCCTCCTGGCTCTTGTGGGGAGCCCAGAGCAAACAGGAAATCAGTCTTTCATACCTGATTCCTAATTAGCATGACAGGAGACAGAAATCAGGCAGCAGACAAACTCTGGTCTGGATCTCTCATCCCTCAGTTCCAGCGCTTGCCAAACTGTGGGATGGAGTGTATGTATTATAAGGCTGCACTCCCAGGCCAAACAGGATAGAAACTGTCTAGTATCCTGGGAGCCCTATATACGGAATTTATTACCATCCCCTGGTTTCTGTCACATATCCTCCCCCCCAGCTCAGACCTCGAGGGATGAGCGACCATGGATATTAGGGAGTGCATCCTTGACAACCCGTCAGCATTGCCATGTTTGTGCCCTGACCTGTGTTCCACAGAAAATTTAAAGGGTTGTAGGCTTAGGAACCACCTGGTCACTCTAGCATTCTTTTCCCTGTTTTGACACATCCAGGTAAGGGGTGCATGATCTGTGACCAACCGGAATTTTCTCCCCAACAGGTAGTATTTGAGCGTCTCTACAGCCCACTTTATTGCGAGACACTCTTTCTCTACTATGGAGTAATTTTTCTCCTGGGGATTTAGTTTCCTACTTAAATAAAGGATGGGGTGCTCCTCACCTTGAGACTCCTGGGAGAGTACCGCCCCCAGCCCTACCTCAGATGCGTCGGTTTGGACTACGAACTCTTTGGAGAAGTCAGGTGTGACCAACACTGGTTGGGCACAGAGAGCTTCTTTCAGGCTTCTAAAGGCCTGTTCGGTTTCGGGGGACCACTTTACCATTAGCGGTCCTCTTGCTTTTGTGAGGTCAGTTAGTGGGGTTGCCTTAGTTGCAAAATTGGGAATAAACCTTCTATAGTACCCAATTAAGCCCAAAAAGGTCCTTACTTGTTTTTTTGTAACTGGCCTTGGCCAATTTTGTATCGCCTCCACTTTGAGTGTTTGGGGTTTGAGTAAACCTCTGCCAATAGAATATCCCAGATACTTGGCCTCCTCCAGACCAATAGTGCATTTAGCGGGGTTAGCAGTTAGTCCAGCAGACCGGACTGCGTCAAGCACAGCTTGGACCTTTGGAAGGTGGGATTGCCAATCTTCACTATGGATTACCACATCATCCAGGTAGGCGGCAGCATACCGAGCATGTGGTTTTAAAATTTTATCCATCATTCTTTGGAATGTGGCGGGAGCTCCATGTAAGCCAAAAGGCAACACCTTATACTGAAAGAGGCCGTCTGGGGTTGAGAAGGCTGTCTTTTCTTTTGCCCTTTCTGTGAGGGGAACCTGCCAGTACCCTTTTGTTAGGTCTAGGGTTGTGAGATATCGGGCTTTGCCCAGTCTCTCTACAAGTTCATCTACCCTGGGCATAGGATAAGTATCAAATTTTGACACCGCGTTTAGTTTCCGGTAGTCATTACAAAACCTTGTTGTACCATCTGGCTTTGGGACTAAGACTATAGGGCTGTTCCACCCACTTTGGGATTCCTCAATTACACCTAGTTTTAGCATTTTTTTAACCTCTAAACTTATAGCCTTTCTTTTGGCCTCTGGGATTCGGTACGGTTTAAGGTTAACTCGGACCCCCGGTTCAGAGACTAGGTCATGTTCAATTACGCTAGTTCTACCTGGCCGTATAGAGAAGATTTCTTTGTTTCTTTTCACTAAATTCTGAACCTCTCGTTTCTGATGAACAGACAGTGTTTCAGCTATGCTAACCTCTGGGTCAGTTTCTTGATTCTCTGACGGACCTGGGGGTACTAGGGTTAACAAGACTTCTCTATCTTTCCAGGGCTTGAGTAGGTTTATATGGTAAATTTGCTCAGGTTTCCTCCTACCTGGCTGTCTTACCTTATAATTTACTTCTCCCACTCTTTCCAAGACCTCATATGGCCCATGCCATTTAGCAAGGAATTTACTCTCCACGGTGGGAACCAGAACTAGTACCCTATCACCTGGAGAAAAAATTCTGACCCTAGCACCCTTATTATATGTATTCCTCTGTGCTTCTTGAGCTTTCTCCATGTGTTCCCTCACTATGGGTAGGACTGCAGCAATGCGGTCCTGCATCTGGGCAACATGCTCTATTACACTTCTGTAAGGGGTAACCTCGTGTTCCCAAGTCTCTTTGGCTATATCCAGTAAGCCCCTTGGGTGTCGGCCATACAATAGTTCAAACGGGGAGAAGCCTGTGGATGATTGGGGAACTTCCCTAATGGCAAATAACAGGTACGGTAACAAACAATCCCAGTTTTTCCCATCTTTATCAACCGCCCGCCGTAACATGCTCTTTAAGGTTTTATTGAACCTTTCCACTAAACCATCTGTTTGTGGATGATAGACTGAGGTTCTGAGATGCTTGATTTTTAGGAGTTTACATAGCTCTTTCGTTACTTGGGACATAAATGGTGTTCCCTGGTCAGATAGAATCTCTTTAGGAATCCCGACCCGGGAAAACAGAACTACTAACTCTTTTGCTATGTTTTTAGCTGAGGTGCTACGTAGGGGAACTGCCTCCGGATATCGGGTGGCATAATCTAATATTACCAATATATGCTGATGTCCCCTAGCAGATTTTATTAGGGGTCCTACTAGATCCATAGCAATCCGGTCAAATGGTACCTCTATTATGGGAAGGGGTACCAATGGGCTGCGGTACGCCTTGAACGGGGCGGTGATCTGACATTCTGGGCATGAGGAACAATAATTCGTAATTTCTGCCAGAACCCCAGGCCAATAGAAGCTTCGGAGAACCTTTTCTTTTGTCTTTTCCACCCCTAGGTGTCCCCCCAATGGATGACTATGTGCGAGGTGTAATACTACGTTACGGAATGTCCGTGGTACCAACAATTGTTTAGTTGTAACTGATTTCCTTTTATCAACCCGATATACTAGGTCGTTCTCTACCTCGAAGTAGGGGTAAGCAAGTGACCTATCTGGTTGGCCAGGAGTACTATTCTGGTCCCGTATATTTCCCCTTGCTACCGCTAATGTGGGGTCCTCCCACTGGGCCTTCTTAAAACTCCCAGGACTGACCTCTAGGTCAGCGAGGGTCTTATCCGGTTCTGGGGTGGTAAGTGTCTGCTCAACATCTTGATTTGGGGTATTCCCTACCAAAGTAGTGATGGGGAAGGGAATTTTACAGCACTCCTCCTTTTCCCCCTTCTTATTTGGGCCCTCGTCAACCTCCATTTCTGAAAAAGGGAAAGGATTTGTTTCTTCTAATACTTCGTTATGGTCCGCTATTGAACTCTGGGCGCTATTCTGAGCGGGGGACCACATTTTTAGAAAATGGGGAAAGTCGGTCCCTATTAACACATCATGTGCCAGTTTGGGTACAATACCCACCTTGAAATCTAAAGAACCAAACTCTGTTTCAAAAAAAACATCAACAGTGGAATATTCATGATTATCCCCATGTATACAACAAATTGCCACTCTTTGTGAACTGTTTCCCTGTTTCTTCTTAATGGGCAAGAGGTATTCGGACACTAGTGTGACCATGCTCCCAGAGTCAAGAAGTGCCCGAACCCTCTTACCATTAACCTTTACAAATGCCCACAGATGGTTATTCAAGGGGTCCTCTGGGCTAGGGCCCATACATTGGGACAACAGCGAATAAGGTTCCACGCTGTTGCATTGCATGGGCTCATAATTTAGTGGGCAGATTTTTGCTGTGTGGCCCCTCTCATGACAATTTACACATTTAGGTACATAGTCTGTGTCCCACTTAGAGCCTTTTCCCGGCTCCCCATGTTGGCTATTGCCCTTAGTGTGCGAACCACTGTTGCTGGTGCTGCGTGAAGGTGGTCGCCGCTCTTCAGCGCCCCTTAACCCCGGTACCCTTTTACCGTCTCTGGAAGAGTCCTGGAACCTCGGGTAGTGGGGTTGCTCCACGACTGTGGGTTGCGGGTGCTCTTCTGCTGCATTGTACCTTTCTACGAGGGCCACAAGCTCATCCGCATTGTGGGGGTCACTCCGACTGACCCAACGGCGTAAGGCAGAGGGAAGTTTCCTCAAGAACTGGTCCATGACCAACCGTTCCACGATGTGGCTGGCTGAGTTGATCTCGGGTTGTAGCCACTTCCGGGCGAGGTGGATGAGGTCATACATCTGGCTTCGGGTGGCTTTATCCATCGTGAAGGACCATGCGTGAAACCTTTGGGCGCGAACAGCCGTGGTTACGCCGAGGCGGGCGAGGATCTCGAACTTCAATTTTGCATAGACGTTAGCTTCGGCTGGCTCTAGATCAAAGTAAGCCTTCTGGGGTTCGCCGCTTAGGAAGGGTGCGATTAGACCAGCCCACTCAGCTTCTGGCCATCCCTCTCTCTGTGCCGTGCGTTCAAACGTGAGAAGATAGGCTTCCACATCATCCGAGGGTCCCATCTTCTGAAGGTAGTGGCTTGCCCTGGTCATTTTCGGAACTGGGGCTGCCGCTGCCAGTGGAAGGTTACTGATAGTCCCCCTCAGGATCTCGAGTTCCTGCTGTAAGCCCTGAGCGAACCGCTGTTGCTCCTCTCTCAGCAAGCGGTTTGTCTCTTGCTGGTTTGCATTCGCGTTTTGCAGGGCTTCATTCGTCTGTTGCTGGTTTGCATTCGCCTGTTGCTGGTTGGCATTCGCCTGTTGCTGGTTGGCATTAATCTCTTGCTGGGCTATTAGCAGCTGTTGATGGGCTGCATTCGTCTGCTGCTGGTTTGCATTAGTTTCTTGCTGGGCTATTAACAGCTGTTGCTGGGTTTCATTCGCGTCTTTCTGGGCAGCGACATTGCGTACCAGCGCACCCACCACGTCTTCCATCTTGTTTGCAGAGGATGAAAAAAAAGTTCTTCAACCCGCAGACCCCCTAGTGCTCTGCCCGCATTCTCCACCATATGTGACAAACGGCTCCGTCGTTTGTCCGGGACTGTTTAGAACACGGTCTTTTAGGGTAGGTTAAATGATGAGGCGTCACGTACTGTTCCTTTAAACAGGCTATGCCTGGTTTATTCAGTCCCAGGCACTGAGACTGCCACAGTGCATACAACAGAAAACAGATCAAAACAAAAGCTGCTCACCTGAGCGATAACTTAACTTAGATATCCCTGACTCAGGGTTGGAAGTGGCTTTTCCACTTCCAACATCAAAACATGGTACTTTTGCAGTCTTACACAAATGAACAGAAAGATTGAACCTGTTTGGGAAAGAGGCTTCTCCCCTCTGTAGTTCAGCAGCCTTCCAGCCTCCTGGCTCTTGTGGGGAGCCCAGAGCAAACAGGAAATCAGTCTTTCATACCTGATTCCTAATTAGCATGACAGGAGACAGAAATCAGGCAGCAGACAAACTCTGGTCTGGATCTCTCATCCCTCAGTTCCAGCGCTTGCCAAACTGTGGGATGGAGTGTATGTATTATAAGGCTGCACTCCCAGGCCAAACAGGATAGAAACTGTCTAGTATCCTGGGAGCCCTATATACGGAATTTATTACCATCCCCTGGTTTCTGTCACAATATATATATATATATATATATATATATATATATATATATATATATATATATATATATATATATATATATATATATATATATATATATATATATATATATATATATATATATATAATACTGAGTTAAGTTATGGTGAGTAAAAAAAGTGACAAAAACCCTCCACAGGAAAGCAAATATGCAAATACAACTGTATGCTCATCTGCATGTCTTAGGCAGGTCTGCAACCCCGCCTTTCCCCATCATCACCCAGCATACAGCACTTCCACTGCAGCAAGGGATTCTGGGAAATGACATGCAAATGAGCACACCGTGTCACTTTTTGCCTCAAAAACCATTTTTAACATGGTTCCCTATAGGCTTAAGCTTGCTCAAGGTCGAAACAGCTGTCTGTGGGTGGTTTTCTGGGAATCACCTTAACCCTGGCTGTGCTCAAAGCTGTGACCATGCAGCAAGCTTAAGCCTATAGGGAACCATGTTAAAAATGGTTTTTGAGGCAAAAAGTGACACTGTGTGCTCATTTGCATGTCATTTCCCAGAATCCCTTGCTGCAGTGGAAGTGCTGTATGCTGGGTGATGATGTGGAAAGGCGGGGTTGCAGACCTGCCTAAGACATGCAGATGAGCATACAGTTTAATTTGCATATATATATATTTGCATATGTCTTAGAATTGAGGAAATAGGGTATATATATATATATATATATATATATATATATATACTAGCTGAGAGACCCGGCGTTGCCCGGGATGTAATTTTGGGGGGGGGGGGGGGGGTACGACAGGGTTAGGCTTCCCCCCCCCCCCTTGACAGCTAGGTGGGTGACTGAGTTGACTGAGTGTGTGGGTGACTGTGTGGGTGACACTTGACTGAGTGGGTGGGTGGGTTGGTGACTGAGTGGGTGACTTTGGGTCGGTGACTGGGTGGGTGACTTTGGGTCGGTTTGACTTTGGGTCGGTGGGTGGGTGACTTTGGGTCGGTGGGTGTGTGACTTTGGGTCGGTGGGTGTGTGACTTTGGGTCGGTGGGTGGGTGACTTTGGGTCGGTGGGTGGGTGGGTGACTTTGGGTTGGTGGGTGGGTGACTTTGGGTTGGTGGGTGGGTGACTTTGGGTTGGTGGGTGGGTGACTTTGGGTTGGTGGGTGGGTGACTTTGGGTTGGTTTGACTTTGGGTCGGTTTGACTTTGGGTCGGTGGGTGGGTGACTTTGGGTCGGTGGGTGACTTTGGGTCGGTGGTTGGGTGGGTGAGTTGGGTCGGTGGGTGGGTGAGTTGGGTCGGGGGGTGGATGACTTTGGGTCGGTGGGTGGGTGGGTGACTTTGGGTCGGTGGGTGGGTGGGTGACTCTGGGTTGGTGGGTGGGGGGTTGACTTTGGGTGGATGGGTGACTTTGGGTCGGTGGGTGGGTCGGTGACTGGGTGACTTTTTCAGGGTCGGTGACTGGGTGGGTCAGTGACTGGGGTCGGTGACTGGGTGGGTCAGTGAGTGGGTAGGTGGGGTCGGTGAGTGGGTGGGTGGGGTCTGTGAGTGGGTGGGGTCAGTGAATGGGTGGGTGGTTTTGGGTGAGACTGGGTGGGTGAGTGTGAGACTGAATGGGTGGGTGAGTGTGAGACTGAATGGGTGGGTGAGTGTGAGACTGAATGGGTGGGTGAGTGTGAGACTGAATGGGTGGGTGAGTGTGAGACTGAATGGGTGGGTGAGTGTGAGACTGAATGGGTGGGTGAGTGGGAGACTGAATGGGTGGGTGAGTGGGAGACTGAATGGGTGGGTGAGTGGGAGACAGAATGGGTGGGTGAGTGGGAGACTGAATGGGTGGGTGAGTGGGAGACTGAATGGGTGGGTGAGTGGGAAACTGAATGGGTGGATGAGTGGGAAACTGAATGGGTGGATGAGTGGGAGACTGAGTGTGAGAGTGGGTGGGAGACTGACTGGGTGGGAGACTGACTGGGTGGGAGACTGACTGGGTGGGAGACTGACTGGGTGGGAGACTGACTGGGTGGGAGACTGACTGGGTGGGAGACTGACTGGGTGGGAGACTGACTGGGTGGGAGACTGACTGGGTGGGAGACTGACTGGGTGGGTGAGTGGGAGACGGACTGGGTGAGTGGGAGACTGACTGGGTGGGTGAGTGGGAGACTGACTGGGTGGGTGAGTGGGAGACTGACTGGGTGGGTGAGTGGGAGACTGACTGGGTGGGTGACTGACTGGGTGGGTGAGTGGGTGACTGACTGGGTGGGTGAGTGGGTGACTGACTGGGTGGGTGAGTGGGTGACTGACTGGGTGGGTGAGTGGGTGACTGACTGGGTGGGTGAGTGGGTGACTGACTGGGTGGGTGAGTGGGTGACTGACTGGGTGGGTGAGTGGGTGACTGACTGAATGGGTGGGTGACTGGGTGACTGACTGAATGGGTTAAGCTTGCTCAAGGTCGAAACAGCTGTCTGTGGGTGGTTTTCTGGGAATCACCTTAACCCTGGCTGTGCTCAAAGCTGTGACCATGCAGCAAGCTTAAGCCTATAGGGAACCATGTTAAAAATGGTTTTTGAGGCAAAAAGTGACACTGTGTGCTCATTTGCATGTCATTTCCCAGAATCCCTTGCTGCAGTGGAAGTGCTGTATGCTGGGTGATGATGTGGAAAGGCGGGGTTGCAGACCTGCCTAAGACATGCAGATGAGCATACAGTTTAATTTGCATATATATATATTTGCATATGTCTTAGAATTGAGGAAATAGGGTATATATATATATATATATATACTAGCTGAGAGACCCGGCGTTGCCCGGGATGTAATTTTGGGGGGGGGGGGGCGTACGACAGGGTTAGGCTTCCCCCCCCCTAGGTGGGTGACTGAGTTGACTGAGTGTGTGGGTGACTGTGTGGGTGGGTGACACTTGACTGAGTGGGTGACTTTGGGTCGGTGACTGGGTGGGTGACTTTGGGTCGGTTTGACTTTGGGTCGGTGGGTGGGTGACTTTGGGTCGGTGGGTGTGTGACTTTGGGTCGGTGGGTGGGTGACTTTGGGTCGGTGGGTGGGTGACTTTGGGTCGGTGGGTGGGTGGGTGACTTTGGGTTGGTGGGTGGGTGACTTTGGGTTGGTGGGTGGGTGACTTTGGGTTGGTGACTTTGGGTTGGTGGGTGGGTGACTTTGGGTTGGTGGGTGGGTGACTTTGGGTCGGTGGGTGACTTTGGGTCGGTTTGACTTTGGGTCGGTGGGTGGGTGACTTTGGGTCGGTGGGTGACTTTGGGTCGGTGGTTGGGTGGGTGAGTTGGGTCGGGGGGTGGATGACTTTGGGTCGGTGGGTTGGTGACTTTGGGTCAGTGGGTGGGTGGGTGACTCTGGGTTGGTGGGTGGGGGGGTGACTTTGGGTGGGTGACTTTGGGTCGGTGGGTGGGTCGGTGACTGGGTGACTTTTTCAGGGTCGGTGACTGGGTGGGTCAGTGACTGGGGTCGGTGACTGGGTGGGTCAGTGAGTGGGTAGGTGGGGTCGGTGAGTGGGTGGGTGGGGTCTGTGAGTGGGTGGGGTCAGTGAATGGGTGGGTGGTTTTGGGTGAGACTGGGTGGGTGAGTGTGAGACTGAATGGGTGGGTGAGTGTGAGACTGAATGGGTGGGTGAGTGTGAGACTGAATGGGTGGGTGAGTGTGAGACTGAATGGGTGGGTGAGTGTGAGACTGAATGGGTGGGTGAGTGGGAGACTGAATGGGTGGGTGAGTGGGAGACTGAATGGGTGGGTGAGTGGGAGACTGGATGGGTGGGTGAGTGGGAAACTGAATGGGTGGATGAGTGGGAAACTGAATGGGTGGATGAGTGGGAGACTGAGTGTGAGAGTGGGTGGGAGACTGACTGGGTGGGAGACTGACTGGGTGGGAGACTGACTGGGTGGGTGAGTGGGAGACGGACTGGGTGGGTGAGTGGGAGACTGACTGGGTGGGTGAGTGGGAGACTGACTGGGTGGGTGAGTGGGAGACTGACTGGGTGGGTGAGTGGGAGACTGACTGGGTGAGTGGGAGACTGACTGGGTGGGTGAGTGGGAGACTGACTGGGTGGGTGGGTGACTGACTGGGTGAGTGGGTGACTGACTGGGTGGGTGAGTGGGTGACTGACTGGGTGGGTGAGTGGGTGACTGACTGGGTGAGTGAGTGGGTGATTGACTGGGTGGGTGAGTGGGTGACTGACTGGGTGGGTGAGTGGGTGAGTGGGTGACTGACTGAATGGGTGGGTGACTGGGTGACTGACTGAATGGGTGACTGAATGGGTGGGTGACTGAGTGACTGGGTGGGTGATTGAGTGACTGGGTGGGTGACTGAGTGGGTGGGTGAGTGGGTGGGTGACTGAGTGGGTGGGTGACTGGGTGGGTGGGTGGGTGACTGGGTGGGTGGGTGACTGGGTGGGTGGGTGGGTGACTGGGATTGACTGACTGGGTGGGTGGGTGGGTGACTGACTGGGTGGGTGACTGGGTGGGTGGGTGACTTGACTGACTGGGTGGGTGGGTGACTTGACTGAGTGGGTGGGTGACTAAGTGAGTTTTTGGGTGACTAAGTGAGTGGGTGGGTGGGTGACTGAGTGGGTGACTGGGTGAAAGTGACTGGGTGGGTGACTGAGTGAGTGGGTGGGTGACTGGGTGGGTGGGTGACTGGGTGAAAGTGACTGGGTGGGTGTGTGGGTGACTGGGTGACAGTGCGTGGGTGGGAGACGGTGGGTGACTTACCTTGACCCCGTGGCATCTGGCTGGAGCAGGAGGTGAGTTCGGGAAGCTGTTGGGGGGGCAAGAGTGGCAGGAGACTCCCGCCGCGCTTCCCCTCCGTCCGGGAGCCGACGCACGTGAGGGGGAGTCCCGTGCCGCGCTTCCCCTCTCCGGTAGCGGCGCACGTGAGGGGGAGTCCTGCGCCGCGCTTCCCTTCTCCGGTAGCGGCGCACGTGAGGGGGAGTCCCGCGCCGCGCTTCCCCTCTCCGGTAGCGGCGCACGTGAGGGGGAGAGCAGGAGGCCCGGCCCGCGTTTCCCCTCTCTGGTAGCGGCGCACGTGAGGGGGAGAGCAGGAGGCCCGGGCCGCGCCGCGAGGGGGAGGAGCCTGGAGTTTGCTGCTGAGCAGGAGGGCCGCGGTGCACGGTGAGGGTGATGGTGCGGCTGGGGATGTTGCGGAGCGTGGGGATTTGGGTGAGGTGGGGGGAGAGAGTGAGGGGCACCGGGAGAGGAGGGGGGGGGGTGTGTGGAAGGTGAGCTGCGGTCCAACTGACGGGGGAGAGTGAGGGTGTGTGTGTGTGTGAGGGGTGTATGTGTGTGTGTGTGTGTGTGTGTGAGGGGGGGGGGTGTGTGTGTGTGAGGGGTGTGTGTGTGTGTGTGTGTGTGTTTTTGCCCGTCACTCTGCCTCAGGCCAATGAGAGGTGCGGGGGCGGGCAGGCCAAGGGACCAATGAGATTGCCGCTAGGGACGCAGACATACAGTGCTTTCAGAAATATATAGTAGATAGTAGATATATATATATATATATATATATATATATATATATATATATATATATATATATATATACCCTATTTCCTCAATTCTAAGACGCACCTTTTTTTTGATTTTCACATGTCGGAAATCGGAGTGCATCTTAGAATCGATGTATTCATTTTTTTTAACATGTTTCAGGAGAGGTCCCATGTCAGCGGAGGACAAAGTGTGCGGAGGCGGCAGGAGAGGTCCCACGTCTGCAGATCATTGAAGATGGACAGTGGGTGGGAGTGCGGTGGAAGGACAGGTCCCAAGTCTGCAGGTGAATGAAGATAAGAAGACAGCGGGCGTGCGGTGGCGGAGGCGGTTAATAGATCATAATAGCAGGAGCAGAGCGGCATAGGGGAACGGCTTGGGAGGTGCACACTGTAACACCGGAAGTTGACCTGTGTCTGACTTCCGGTTACAGTGTGCACCTCACAAGCCGTTCCCCTTTGCCGCTCTGCTCCTGTTCAGCTCTCCTGCTATTATGATCTCCGGTCGCCGCACACCACCGCACGCCCACTGTCTTATCTTCATTCACCTGCAGACTTTGGACCTGTCCTGCTGCTGCACACCCACCATCCATCTTCAACCATCTGCAGACGTGGGACCTCTCCTGAAACATGGTAAGTGAAAAAGTAATTTTCCTCAATTGTAAGGGCCAAATCGATGGTGCGTCTTACAATTGAGGAAATACGGTATATATATATATATATATATATATATATATATATATATATATATATTGATGACCCCTCTCTCCCTTGGGCTTCCCGCTTTCTCGCTCTAACCTCTTCTTTTGGCCTTCAACAGTGGACTGCAGCCAGCACCCACAAGGATGGCCACTACTTAGACCTGGTTTTCACTAAAAACTTCTCTCTCTCCGATTTCTCCATTTCCCCTTTTCCTCTCTCTGACCATCACCTCATCTCATTCTCTCTATCTTGCTTCTCCCCTTCTCCACCTCCATCTACCCCCCGGTTCGGCAGAAACCTGCGCTCTATTCACTTACCTGACTGAGTCCACTTTACGCTCCTCCCTCTCCTCTCTCAGCTCTGCTACAGACCCTGACAACCTGGTCAGGAACTACAACTCTGCCTTGTTCTCCTCTCTTGATCTACATGCTCCGCTTTCTCTCTCCCGCCCTCGCCCTTCTAACCCTAGACCCTGGCTAAATTCCCACACGCGCATGCTGTGTTCCTCCACTCATTCCTCTGAACGCCTCTGGAGGAAATCTCACTCTCGCAGACTTCCTTCACTACAAATTTATGCTATCCTGTTTCAACTCTGCCCTCTCGCAAGCTAAACAAGCCTACTTTTCTTCACTAATCAACATGCACAAGTCTAACCCACGCCGACTGTTCTCTGTCTTTGATACTCTACTCAAACCACCATCAGCTGCCTCTCCTTCCTCCATCTCCGCTCAGGACTTTGCTGACTATTTTAAGGAAAAGGTGGAATCCATACGTCAGAACATCCCCTCTGTTTCTTCCTCCCACCCTACACCTCTTCCTAACTCTCCTCCTGCCTTCCTTGACTCTTTTTCCACTGTCTCAGAGGAGGATGTGTTGCTGTTGATCGCCTCTTCTCCCTCTACCACTTACCCTCTTGACCCCATTCCCTCCCATCTCCTAAAACCTCTTGCTCCTACTATAATCCCTACGCTCACACACATTTTTAGCTCCTCCCTCTGCTCTGGAACCTCATGCAACAGTCATACCATTACTCAAAAACAGCAAGCTTGACCCTACCTGTCTTTCTAACTATCGACCTGTCTCCCTCTGCCTTTTGCCTCTAAACTCCTTGAACATCTTGTATTCTCTCGCTTGCTCCATTTTCTCAACACCTATTCTCTCCTAGACCCTCTACAATCTGGCTTCCGCACTGCTCACTCCACGGAAACAGCCCTCACTAAAATAACTGGACGACCTCCATGCTACCAAAGACAGAGGTCATTACACTCTGCTCATATTACTCGAACTCTCTGCAGCATTTGACACCGTGGACCACCCTCTTCTCCTTCACATTCTCCATACTCTTGGTATTCGGAACAAAGCTCTATCCTGGATCTCATCCTACCTCTCCCATCGTACTTTCAGTGTCTCTTCTGCCAACACCTCCTCCTCCTCTATTGATCTCTCTGTGGGGGTACCCCAGGGCTCTGTCCTGGGACCTCTTCTCTTTTCTCTGTACACACTCTCTCTAGGTGACCTAATAACATCTTTTGGGTTTAATTATCACCTCTATGCTGACGACACACAAATATACTTTTCAACACCTGACCTTACACCTGCTGTACAAACCAAAGTTTCTGAGTGTCTCTCTGCTATATCATCCTGGATGACCTTCCGCCGCCTTAAGCTCAACATGGCTTAAACAGAGCTCCTCATACCTCCTCCCAAACCTGGCCCTACTACCTCCTTCCACATTACTGTTGGAACTACGACCATTCACCCAGTAGCCCAAGCACGCTGCCTAGGGGTCACACTCAACTCCTCTCACATTCAAAACATTTCTAAAACCTGTTGCTTTTTCCTCCGCAATATAACAAAGATACGCCCTTTCCTCTGTTGCTCGACTGCTAAAACTCTGACTCAGGCCCTCATTCTCTCCCGTCTTGATTACTGTAACCTCCTGCTGTCCGGCCTTCCTGCCTCTCACCTGTCTCCCCTACAATCTATCCTAAACGCTGCTGCCAGAATCACTCTACTCTTTCCTAGATCTGTCTCAGCATCTCCCCTCATGAAATCCCTCTCCTGGCTTCCGATCAAATCCCGCATCTCACACTCCATTCTTCTCCTCACTTTTAAAGCTTTACACTCTTCTGCCCCCCTTACATCTCAGCCCTAATTTCTCGTTATGCACCATCCAGACTCTTGCGTTCTTCTCAAGGATGTCTTCTTTCTACCCCCTTTGTATGTAAATCCCTCTCCCGCCTTAAACCTTTTTCACCGACTCCCCCACACCTCTGGAATGTCCTTCCCCTCAGTACCCGACTAGCACCCTCTCTATCCACCTTTAAGACCCACCTTAAGACACACTTGCTTAAAGAAGCATATGAATAGCACTGTGGATATTCTGAACACATGATACATAAAGCTTGGCCCCCTGCAGACGCACTTACCAGAACTCCCTCCTACTGTCTCTGTACGTTCTCCCTACCTACCAATTAGACTGTAAGCTCCTCGGAGCAGGGACTCCTCTTCCTTAATGTTACTTTTATGTCTGAAGCACTTATTCCCATGATCTATTATTTATATTATCTGTTATTTATTTGATTACCACATGTATTACTACTGTGAAGCACTATGTACATTAATGGCGCTATATAAATAAAGGCATACAATATATAATTTATTATATATTTTTAAAATTAAAAAAAAAAACACATTGGTAATAAGAAACAGGGCTACATTTAGTATAATGTTGAAATGTTTATTCAGTTGTTGAAATGTGATACTTGTATTTTCTGTCTCCTATGTGTGCAGGGCTGGTAATTCACTCAGCCAGCCTGCACACAAAAGGTGTCTGGGCCTGATATCTAGGGAGGTGAAGTGCTTCAGCCATTGCTAGGAGTGGGGAGGGGTGATGACTCAAGTCTGGGGAACAATGCCTCTAAGAGCGGAGGCTTTGTTCAGCCCAAACTTGGAGGTGACTCTCTCTGCAGGACTGGCTCTGGGAACTGTTGCTGGGTATGAGGCCCGTCTGCACGATTCCCATTGCCCGATACGAATTTCCAACTCTTCCTGAGCCCACCCCTGTGGGTTGTCCTAGAAGCACGTTCACCACCCAGATTTGTCCATCACAGGCTAGCCCTCGCTCTGTGATTGGCCAGCGTGTAGCATCCGCGCTGGCCTTGGTCATGCCCCCCAGTTTTCCATGCTTTCCTATGGAGACAGGGAAATTGTGTAAAGAGCTGCCGTTTTCAGCTCCGCAGACTACTCTGGTCCTTACATAGCAGGTGTGTCTCCAAGGTTTGTGCCTGACACACCAAGAACGAGCCTCAGTCAGATGGGGGTACGAGTGGGGTATTCAAAAGTGCTAGCTTGCTCAGTATCCTTGACGGTATCGAGGTACCTGATCTGGGAAAGCCCATTTAAGTGGCACATAACGAGCTAGGATTCCCCCCGTAAACCCTGTGTTGTAGGCGAGTTGTCCTGTAATATTGTATTGGGTTTTGCCTGTTGACTCCAGTCAAAATAAACCAGTTTTATTTAACCCCTGCATTCCATCTGGTATATGCGATCCCAGTGTAAATTGTCTCTAGTCTCTCCTTACAGTGACCAGCTGTTAAACTGTTAAGCAATCTCTCTAGAAGATAGAAAAACAATTAAATCAACGTATAATTATTTCCCTTAGAAATTATGTTTCATTAACATACAGAACAAAATATTACTTCTAACGTAACATCCGTTCTATATACTCCAGGAAATTCTAAGAAATGCCAGCAGATATAACTGGTATTATATGTAACATATAGTAGGGATGCTCAAGACCAGTCCTGAATCTCTCCCAACAGGTCAGGATTTAAGGATATCCAAGCTTCAGCACAGGTGGCTCTATCAGTGGCTCAGTTAAAGACAGACACCTGTGCTGAAGCAGGGACTGATCAAGACCAGAGCTGAAGTAGGGATATCCTTAAAATCTGACCTGTTGGGTGGGTCTTTAGGACTGGAGTTGAGCAACCCTGACACAGTATGATGGGCAAACAAAAATTCCGCCAAGTTTAAACTTCTGACATACAGTACACAGTTGACCAGAAAGTATATTCTGGTAGTATACAAAACACTTTACTAAATTAGAATAAAGTGTTTATTGCTGCTTTAATGTATGCATAACTATAGAGGTCTCCTGCTGATAATTATCAGAAACCATACAAATGCTCAGGATTGTGATTCTCAGAAAATCTCTAATGTTCTTCAAGCCACTTGCATAGCTCGGTTAAATCAGAGCCTTATCTAATCACCGCTTAAAGAATTAAGTTACCATACCAAATCCAAGGATTAGTAATCAGATTCATGTTTCAGACTTTTCTTGTATTCTTCTCAAACCAAGAATGAAATGTGTGTATGAAAGATGCACTGTGCTTGGATGTTTTGCAGCCATTTTGAGAGGACTGTGAGCTAACATTACTGAATAACACTCATGTACAGTAGTTACCAACACTTCAGTCATTTCACAATCTAAATACGCTTAGAGTACTCAAGGACAGGTTTAATCTGTATTATATAGATGTAGTTGAAAATTCTCCAAATTCAATTTTTTAAAAGAAAAACCTTTCAAATGATCAATTGATGTTATTGATAAATGTGATTTAGGGTGATTGTGGATATATTCATAAAAGTTCAGTAAAAATACATAACTTAAAAAAAAAAATACATTTTTTTTATTTTAGCAAGAATGTGACGTTCCTAAATACTATAGGTATGTGTCAATAACAGTTTTAGAAACAAATATGTCTTACTAATTGGACCAAGTAAGCGGCCTGTAAAAATCCTAAATGCTGCATATCGCTCATTATATTGTTATTGTGAAGCGCTTGTTCTCCTATTGGGAGAAAAACGCTATATGAAATAAAGTTATAATTATTTATTATTAGCCATTTTCCTCCACCTATTTTGGCCGGACCCCTTGTTAAGCCACCACAGATCACTGGCATGGGCAGATGTTTCCACTGGCATGAAAAGAGGTTTTGCTACCAGCTTACAGGTAATACCATAATAGGTTAATGGCAGCTGTGCTTGGATGGTGGAGCCATGCTCGTGTGGTAGTGTAGGCTTCTCAACAACAATCTGTCCAATCTTAGGGTAGCTATAATAATGTCCAAATACTACAAGTGTATATACCTAGCGTTGCCAGGTGGCTTCTCCAAAAATACTGTATTAGACACAATGGTGAAAAGGGTGACGTGCTCCACACTCTCACTGCTCCATGCTGTTTCCATCTCTCCTTGGCCCCTGCCGCCAGGCTGCTGACACCTCCTCCTGATTGGCTGCATTACCCAGCAGTAGCCAATCAGGATGGAGGAAGCTGCCCAACCCCGTAGCAACAACCCTGCTCGGGGAAATCCCACAGCCCCCCAAGTTGGTTAGGTCACTATGTCCAGAGAGGCAATACTGGCACATACATGTATTACCTCTAACTTTTTACTGAACAGTGTCCAAAAACAGGACAGTCCGGTTCAATGCTGGATACCTGGAAACCCTATATATACCAAGTCTTTGTTAGCATGGTAGATGTCTTACTGTGTTGGTGTTGTAGGCTTTAACCCTTATTTGAGTAATATAGGAGTAAGAGAAGGTTAATTATTACATACATACATTAACCTATGTACACTGGTGATTGTCTATACACATTTTTTCCGAAACTTCTTGGTACAGATATTTGCTTATGTAAATGATACAGCGATCCCAGGATTAAAAAGTATATAAAACACAATTATAGAAAATAACAGTTCAGAAAGTCTGTACATACTTTAATATGGTGAACACCTGCTGTGTTACAACCAAGTACCAAAACAAGAATGTTCAAATGCCACAAGACAAAATGAATGAAAATGTTAAATGTAATAAACGAATAAACGCACAAATAAATGTGTGGTAAACTAAAACCTTAAGCGTTCTAAGAAATATAAAACAAATTAAACATTTTTTTAAATGAATTAAAAAAAAACAAAAAAAAACCTTGTAGGGGAAGCAGGTAATTAAAATCCTACTAAGAATTACCATCTGAAAAAGCTCACAGTTCCCTAAACTAAAAGATAATTGTCTTCAATGTGACATACATCTTCCATCTACTAGGCCTTGGGAAAACATGACAAGCAGGCTGTGTCCATTGAATAATTAAGACATACCACATTGTTTTGTCAGAAGGGAGTAGGTGTGGGGTGTAAAGCCAGGTAATCTGTGTCACGTTGTTTAAAAGGGTGTTATAGTTCCAATAAACATACTATACTAGCGACCTGGTCTGAATACATGACCTTGAAAGAGATGTTTGCAACCTTATTGCAGAACCTAAATAAAAAGAGGCCGGTTCCGAGCTCCTTATGTTTGTAGTGCAGGAGCAATGCACGGTACTCACTCTGCATATCCGGTGGTCCAAGGTAACCTCTTTGTCTCCTTCAGGATTAAGATAGGTCTGGCAATGTGGTCAGCTGAGCACTCAATCTCATCCTGTGACAGCCCCAGAAACTCAGGTCTGACATATGGGAACCTCTGAGGCAAATCGGAGCCATTGGCATGATCAGAGCCCGAGCTGCCAGCCATGATTCCTCCCATGAAATTGGCCACAGCAGATTTCACCCGAGTGAGCATATTACAAGCAGCTCCCTGGGGAAAGAAGCATGAATAAAACAGCGACCGAGGGAATGCTTTCAGGCAATCGGTTCACTTCAGCAGCTCTCCCTTCCCCCTCTGCACATGCAGATCGCTGCATGGATCAGGCTAGCCAATATCAAGCAGAAGAAGAAAAAAAAAAAGATGTGTGATGTCTGAGCTGTACTGCAGGTTCCCAGCAGTGTGATCTAGGAGCTAAACCTTTGATCATGTGACAGGCAAGCTGTCATGTGACAAGTGGGCTGGTGCTGGAAACATGCAGCCTTCGGTGTATACAGCACGTGTGCCAATACCTCCTCCTACCTGCTTCACCTCTCAGGTTGCTCCTGCATTTAGAAGCAGGAAAGTAACCGATGGGGCGGCTACAGTACATACAGAGAACAAAAGGTTAGGTGCAAAGCAGCATAGGGAAAAGTGGCTAAAGATTAGTTTGGAAATGTTGCTATCATTTTAATTAACCTAACTGGTGCCAGAGTCACCTTTTAACGCGCTGCTCTGTCTCTGAATAACCTTAATCCTAGGTACTGCAGGTACAGTATCAAGGGTGAAATGTGTCAGGTTATTTAAAGCTATTTTGGGCTTGATAATCTCCCAATGTTTATATCCCCTATTCCCGTATTGGCTTTATGCCTTTGCATGCAGGAGTGATTCCTTAAATTAGCTGCTATGATATCAATTCATAAGTGTTTTTCCGCTCATCAGCATTTATAGGTCTCTCTCCCGTCCCAATATAATGCAACAATATGCCACATACTCCTAGCCACAGAACCCTGCTCTAGATGCCCATGATGTTTTGATGCTGCAGTGTAAGTACCAGATTTCAAGACCATTTGTTGCGCTGTAAGGGTTTTTATTTACTCAAAGACAAGGGTAATGTTAATCCAAGGGAGATCTATGTACCTAAATGATGCACTTGTTAAGTATGCAAATTGAGGGCGGTGCCCCCATATTACATTATATTATTTAATTTTTAGATGTTCTACTATTTCCAAATGCTCCTTAAGATTTCCATTAAGAATTGCACAGAAATGATGCACGTTTTCCATCTTAAATACGAGAAGTCTCTTTTAAAAATAAATTTTACAGATGCAGCGGTCGTAATTCGAACAAATCTCGAAATGGAATTTCTGTATACAGTATGCCCGTGATCCGGCCGAGATGCGCAGCGACAGACTAATGGCCCACCGGAGTAACACAGCAGGGGTCCCTGCTGTGTGAGTCCTACCGGGGTCTGCCTTTATGTAAGGCTGCGTCCATGGTGAGTGATGCCGGGCTGAGGCTGAGGGAAAGCACCTGGCCTTAGACCGCGCGCCACGTCTGGGGGCGTGTCGGGGGCGGGCCAGTGACGTCACGGAGCTGGTTCGCCCTCATTGGGCGAACCGCTCACATGACCGTCCCTGCGCTCCCATGAGCGCGAAAATTTTACATTTTGCTAAGACTTACGCTTCCGCACGCTTGCGTAAGCGAGCCCCTGTTAAAGCCGCTCTCATTGCGGCTGCAGGGGCTCAGTGCCGAGCGTAAGCGCGCCTCAGCATGGCTCAGCGCATAAGCGCTGACCATGCCCGAGGCCTTATAGACGTGCTGAATGAGTCACTCTAACTGCGCGCCTCTCACAGGCGATTGTGGAGGTTTTATTACAATTCTAACATTGCAGTAATGTAGCAGGGGGTCTCCAGAGCTGAACCACATTGGTTTCAGGTCTGGGGACCCTCTACTTCCCGAGTTACAGGCCCCGGTATCCCCATGTTAAAATACTGTGGGTCAAGGGACCGTGGGAGCTAAACAAAGCAGAGGGATACCGGCACTCCATACCAGGGCCTGTATCTCGGTAAGTAGGTGGTCCCAGAGACTGAAATCAACTCCCTCACACTAGTATCAAACATCCCCCCCCCCAATAAACAAAATAATTACCTTAGCGGATAGCTGCTAAGGTAATGAAGCTGCTTACATTTTATTTTTATTCATAGTGTTCGTGAGCAGGGGGTCTCCTGGGCTGAACAAATTTGATTTCAGCCTCGGGGACCCCCTACTTCCCGAGTTACAGGCCCCAGTATAGGGTGCCGGTATCTCCTCCATGTTAAAATCCACATGGGATGTAAATAAAGCAGAGGGATACCGGCACCCCATACCGGGGCCTGTATCTCGGGAATCAGGGTGTCCCCGCACATGAAACCAATGCGGTTCTGCTCCGGAGACCCCCTGCTCATCTACACTAGGAATACAATTTTTTAATGTAAAAATATTTACTGTAGTAAGCACCAATACCCCACCCCCTGTGCCCCCCATAAAACCATGATTTATTATTTTACACGCTGGATTAATACAGGCTGACGGGGGTCCCCGGAGGTCTTGATGGGTGTCCGCAGGCCCCATAGTGCACCCCAGGGGGTACCCATTGGGGTCTCCGGGTGGTCCCCGCTAGGCGCCGTGGGCCTGCGGGTCACCATGGGCCCCAATGGGGTACACAGGTTGTCCCGCGGGTATCTGTGGGTCCCAGGGTCATCCCCACAGGTGTCTGGGACCCTCGGGTTGTTCCCACGGGGGTCTAGGGCCCTCGGGTGAACCCTGTGGGTCCGCTGGGCCCCCACAGCTGTGGGGCCCCAGGTTCTTCCCTGCAGGTGTCCCCCGTGGGTCCGCAGGTGGTACTCGTGGGCGTCCGGGTGTCCTCTGGTTCTACAGGGTTTGGGGGCCCTCAGGTGGTTCCCACAGGGGCCCTCGGGTGGCCCCTGCGGGTCCACGGGGCCCCCACAACTGTGGGGCCCCCGCCCGGTTCTTCCCCTCAGGTGTCCCCTGTGGGTCCGCAGGTGGTACCTGTGGGCATCTGGGTGTCCTCGGGTGGTACCCGTGGCATCCAAGACTCACAAAGTGGTCTCCATGGATCCCCGCAGCCCTGCTGTACCAATCCTGTATGTAAACAATAAAACATGTATTACACTTAAATAAATACACCTCCCCCCCCCGACCGAACCCCTACAGTACAGTAATGGGCAAGATAACTATTATCCAGATATGGATAATAGATTATCTGCAACTGCAACTAACTCGATACTCCACGCCTCTAGCGCTCATGCAATCCACCAGATCAGGGGGGTCCCAGTTGGCGAATTTTTAAGACACAAAATAACTCTTCTACTGATAAAATCTTTAATTGCAGGGCTCTTGAGATGAAGTCATGCTTTGAGGATCGAGGTTATAGCCAATCTATTATCAAGAGAGGTATGAAGATCACAAAGGCGAGGTCACGTACCTCACTCTTGGTCCCCAAAGTGAAGGATAAAAACAAGACGGACAAAAAAAATCAGATTTATTGCCACATTTATTAGTAATTGGTCGTCATATTATAGACGAGCTATTCATAAATAATGGCATATACTACTTACGGATCCAGACCTACGGAAGATCCTGGGGGAAACTGTCACTATGGTAAACCAGAGAGCTCCAAATCTATCTGATAAATTTAGGAGCCACTACAGTGTTGGCGGGACCCCTAATTTCCTCTCAAAGGAAATACGGAATGGGTTCACCATTTGTAAGTCATGCTCAGCTTGCAAATTCATGCGTACTACCAATGAGTTCTTTGATTCCGGGCGTACAACAAGATACGAGATACGCAATGCTTTAAACTGCAAATCCAAAGCAGTTATTTACTATCTCACGTGTCCATGCCATACAATTTATATTGGCATGACGACACGTGAGCTTCGTTTTTGTGTCCTGGAGCACGCCCGTAACATCAGGAATACAGAACGAGATTTATCATTGGGGAGAAAAATTACCACTGTTGCAAAACACTTCAGATTATGCCATAATTCTAATCCTAATCTGTTGAGTGTGTTTGCTATTGACCACGTATCACTGGGCATTCGGGGGGGGGGGGCTACATTGAAAAAGCATTATTACAGTGGGAATGCAGATGGATTATAAAACTTGGCACCCTTCTGCCACATGTCATGAATGAATATATGGGGTTTGCCATGTGTTTATAATCCACACTGTCTCCCCTAACCAGGGTTGCTCATACCATTTTATTTGGTTTGTTTGCTCATTCCTGTGTGCCCTTATATTATACTGGTATTTTCAGCCCCTCAGTCTGATTGTGGCTTCAGATGATACTTCTGTGACAGTATGTGCCTTTTCTATGGAGGGTTTTATTATTATTCTTTCAGCTCCTGATACTATTGTCACATTGCGGTTACTTCCTCTGAGATAGTGGTTTTACAATTTATGCTATCTAATTTCTCCACGTGTGGTACTCTATATACAATTAGGCATGTTGCCAATATATGCTACCTAAAATGTGTACCCCTATTATTTAATTCTTATAGTACATCTGTGTCTCTTTTCATTATATTGGTATTCTAAGCTCCCTACCATTTTACTGGCTCTATGCTGGTATTTTTGTGTCAGTATTTGTTAAAAACTTAGAGGGCATCCATTATGCATTTACACTGTAGGGGTACTCAATCATATTATGAAGGCTTGTATCTTGTATATAGTGGTTATAATAAAGCTGTTATCTGACTTCCCCTGTTGGCCATATTTAATACACAATGTGCCATGTTGTGCAGTCTGCTATATAACATTTTTAATGTTCCATTTAGGTAATCACTGATTTTGCAGGCTGTATGGAGCGTCACGGATTGACACACTGTGATTGGCTTACCATCCTGCCGAATCAGCGGTCGAACTGCAGCACGCTCCGTTTTTAATTGGATGGCATCATGGAGGAAGCGCCTTAAATATTGTGGGTGTTCACCTCCTCATCAAGCCCCTAGACAAAGCGGTGGTGAAACGTTTGTCGGGGTTTGTCCTTCCTGTCGGTACTCTCATGTGGTCACCTCTACATATGCTTGTTCCTTCGTCTCCTGGATGAACCTTGTGGATCGGTGAAGGTTACAACAAACATATTGGAAGTGGATGGTGTTCTGGCTGTCTTGGACACTGTGCTTTGCAGGCTTTTCATTGGCTAAGTATTTGCTGCTGCTGCTGCTGCTGCTGCTGCTGCTGCTGCTGCTGCTGCTGCTGCTGCTGCTGCTGCTGCTGCTGCTGCTGAAGATAAATTGTAAACCAAAAACTGCAAACTGCAAAGATCTAGGTGCAAAAATTTATTGTGGGCACATTAAAAACAACCAAAAGGTCACTCTGACACGTTTCACGTGGTAACCCACGCTTTATCAAAATTTGATAAAGCATGGGTTACCACGTGAAACGCGTCAGAGTAACCTTTTGGCTGTTTTTAATGTGCCCACAATAAATTTTTGCACCTAGATCTTTGCAGTTTGCAGTTTTTGGTTTACAATTTATCTTCAGCAGCAGCAGATGCACTGCCGTTCCATCTATTTCTTTCTGCAGATACTCCTGGGTAGGAGCACGCCGACAGGACCAGGAAATCCCACAAGGTCAGCAATGAGTTACTTACCTTTGTTACTTCATTCATGTGATCAGTCCTGCACTTAATACCCAGATTACCACACAAGATATACCTATTATAGGCTAGTGGTATGTGTCTGGGGTGTGTTTTTATTATATTGGACATTTGGAATCCTGGGTCTCACAAACTGTCTTTTGCAATGAAGATGATGATGAATTATATCAAGGCATAGTCTGCTCCTGGTAAGCATCACAAAGAGGGGGCCCCCCTCCTCTTTCTCTTTTGTATTGGCTAAGTATTGCCTTAGCTTTTTTTTATATAACGTTACTTTATTGCCTGCCATTGTTTTGAGCCCCTTTTGGCTGTTACAACCCTGACCACAGTCACACACTGCTGTCTTGCATTGTTACACTTGCCTCATACTATACTATACTGACTGCAAGTTGGCAGCTGCACTTTATTATTAATGATCTTTGATTATTTTTCGTATTCTCTCTAGGGTAGGGTTGTATGTGGCCACTAGTGGTATGCGTGTGGTAGGTTCTCTCTGTCTGTATTGTAGTAGGTGTTCTCGTGGGGCTTTTAGTGCAGTTGTAATAGTTCGGCAATGGTCTTTGGTTTGTATCCCTTCTGTCTGAACGATTCGGTCAGGGTTGTGAGATGCCTGTTTCTGTCTTCAGTGACAGAGCAGATGCGGTGGTATCTTATAACCTGGCTGTGTATGATACCTTGTTTTGTATGAGTGGGATAGTAGCTGGAGTTGAGGCGGTTACTGCATCTGTCTGTTGGTATCTTGTATACAGATATGTGTAGTTTTTTCTTTTCCAATCCCTGTCTAAGTTATAGAAACCGTTGTATATCAGTATTGTTGACCTGAGGAAGAGAAGAAACATCTCGAAAGCTTGTCCTATGAAATAAATTGTTAGTCCAAATAAAAAAGGTATCACCTAATACTGACAAACTCATTTATTGTGCAATATATGTGTGTGTTTATGTATATATATATATATATAGAGAGAGAGAGAGAGAGAGAGAGAGAGAGAGAGAGAGCGCGCGCATGCCCCATAGTATAAAACCGTAAATTTATTGAGGGGAGGGGGTGGAAAAAATGCACTCACAAGGGTACAAAGATTAAAAGCATTTCGTGATCATATCACCACCATCCGGTATCTGCACTTGATTCAGAAGGCCCTCGATCTCGAAGGTGAAGGAACCACGATCTATCAAGATGTCTACCTTTTGAAAAAGTCACCTGTGTGACGAAACGCGTCAGGGAGCGTCATTACGCAATACGCATAGACACTACGTCATGACGGAGCGCAGGAACAGACCGATTCGAGCGCCAAACACTACAGAGGCCTACCAGCAAGGAGATATTCTTTGGGATCTCTGGAACTTGTTGCTGAACTATCTACATACCCTGGACATCTTGATAGATCGTGGTTCCTTCATCTTCGAGATCGAGGGCCTTCTGAATCAAGTGCAGATACCGGATGGTGGTGATATGATCACGAAATGCTTTTAATCTTTGTACCCTTGTGAGTGCATTTCCCCTCCCCCCCCCTTCCCCTTAATAAATTTACGGTTTTATACTATGGGGCGTGCGCTCCCTCCTCTCTCCTTTCTGCAGATTCCTTACGGATGTGGTTAATCCTCTTGAGAGCAGCCGGAGACCCCTTGCACCAGCACCTATTTATATTGTTGGACATTTGCCCAAAGGACTGTTTTTTACCTTTCTTTATTTCTTTTTGTTTTAATATTCTTGTTTATATATCACAGTGTATGTTATTAATAGGTTGTTTATTTATTTATAACATTTTTTTTATATATTTACATTCACCTTCTTGAAATTTTTGTACAGGCACTTAGTTAGTTATTCATTTCAATATATATTTAATTATAATATATATTTAGTTTATTTAGTATCAACTATAACATATATATCTTTTACACATCTTTCACTTGTAATTAATACCTTCACTAGGTGCTGCTTCATTGCTTTTTTGTTTGTCTCATATATATATATATAGTGGTTGACAAATCACCAAAAAATCTACTCGCCACACAAAAAAATCTACTCGCCACCTAGTACCAAACGTGTGCTGCTTGGGCCAATATTTACTTGCCCGGGGGTTAAATCCACTCGCCCGGGGCGAGCAAATGTAAAGGTTTGTCGAACACTGTATATATATATATATATATATATATATATATATATATCTCCAGCCCTGTCACGTACAGTTGTGTGAAAAAGAAAGTACACCCTCTTTGAATTTTATGGTTTTACATAACGGGACATAATAACAACCACCTGTTCCTTAGTAGGTCTAAAAATTAGGTAAATACAACCTCAGATGAACAACAACACATGACATATTACACGTGTCATGATTTATTTAACAAAAATAAAGCCAAAAAAGAGTGTTACTGGGACAGTAGAACAGGACCTACTATGGTTCTTTCCCCTCATACAGAGGTAAAGGGAAGGGTTCACAGTGTAGTGTAGGACCTGCATTTTTGGTTATACCTTGACGTTTGGTATGCAGGCTTACAACGCTTTGGCCAAAGGGTTTAACTAAATAACCAAGTAATTATTATTATTATTGAAGTATTTAAACTTTATACTTATTATCATATATGTTTTGTCAATTGGATGTAGCATTGGGCACCCCTGTCTTTTGTTGTATACATTTGCCACGCTCAGTAGCACTCTTTTTTTTGACATAAATATATATTTATGATGTGGTGGGTGTAGGAGTTTGAGCTAGCTAGGGATGTTTGTTAAACAATTTCTGACTGGTAACAGTTGTAATGGAGGTAGGTGGCACCTCCCCCCGAGAGCTCACTCCTCCTCACCTTTTTAACTTGGGAGGTCTTTTCACTTTGCTGCAAGAACAGGACCCAGTATGGTTCTTTCCCCTCATACAGAGGTAAAGGGAAGGGTTCACAGTGTAGTGTAGGACCTGCATATTTGGTTATACCTTGACGTTTGCTATGCAGGCTTACGACGCTTTGGCCAAAGGGTTTAACTAAATAACAAAGTAAATATTATTATTATTGAAGTATTTAAACTTTATACTTATTACCATATATGTTTTGTCAATTGGATGCAGCACTGGGCACCCCTGTCTTTTGTTGTATACTCTATCTTTATGTCTCTAAATGTTTTTGCATTTTTGAATGTTTGTATTGAGTGTGCTTTGTCTACCAGATCAGTTTTATCTAGGGTTGGGTTCTGGACCATATTAAAGTCCCCTGCTATAAGTAGAGTAGTAGGATTCTTGATTAATTCCAGGGTACTCCTTACAAATTCTGGTTGGTTATTATTTGGAGAAGGGGTGCGCAAACTTCCTGCGCTGCGCCCCCTGCCTGTTCTCCCCCTGTGTCCCGCCACCCCCTTACCTCTAATGCGGCATCAACTGACGCCACAGGGTCATTTGATGCCACATTGCCATGGCGACGCGTGGTCTGAAGCATGGACTGAAGCCAGGTAAGTGAGCTGTGCCCCCCCAAGAAAGTATCGCGCCCCCCAGGGGGAGCAACCCCATGTTTGCGCACTCCTGATTTGTAGCATAAATATTCACCAACGTTACCTGTGAACCAATATATCTCCCCTTTGGATCAAGTATAACCTTTTGTTTCGTGGAAAGGGATGTCATGTATGATATAAATTGGCACTTCCTTTTTTTTTTCTTTCCTGCAAGTGGCTATATATGCAGTGGGGAACATACCTTTTTGAAGGTATTGGGTGGGTTTTAGAGAGTCAAAGGGTGTCTCTTGAATAAAGAGAATATCACCTTGAAGTCTTTCAAATTCAGAAAGTGCATGTCTTCATTTTAAATTTTAATTGAGACATTTGATGTTTAGCTAAATCCATTAAATTGGTTTATGGCTCGCCATTGATTTTGGGTGTCAATATTTATTGGTAGCTGTCACCTTACCCTGGGGCCCCAGTTGTATGTAGGGTTCTTGTGCAACCTTGGTGCGGGAGGAAAGGGAAATGATAAATTGGTGAAAATAGAGAATCAACGTAGGTTAGCATGATTGTTGCCAGACAACCCCATAATAGCCTGTCCTCTCTGGGACTGGCATGTCTGACATTACTGTCACGGGAGACCAGTGCTTATAACACAAAAATACCTGGATCCTTTGATTGAACAAAACGTGAGATAAAATAAATTGTAATTTATTCACACAAGAAACACACACAGCTTGATTTACGAAATAACACTTACGGGAATGAGGTAAAACGAAATAAATGGTTTCCAGAACGAAAGTCCACGAAATACAGTCTCTAGGTATCAATTCCAAGGAGCAGGGTTGATACACAAACAAGAGACGCGAAACCGTCTTTGGCTAGGGGCGCCACTTGCAGCCCCTGTTTCTCCACTGAAAGAAATATCTTCGTTCTGCTCTTGCAGAATTTGTTTACAAGTCCTTCGTTCTAACAAACTTTCGTAGCGGGGTACAATCCTTGGTTGCGATGGAATCGTCTCTGTACCGCATGCTATACCTTCAGATGGATCACAGAACACAATTGACCCCCCCCCCCCCCCGATAGCCAGCATGGGTTTATAACACCCTCCCAAACCTTTCTGGGTAATACACAGCCAATCTTGGCGTAGGAAGCAAATTCCCACCCAATGGCAAGTTTGCCAACAGTTCCTGTTGCCGGGCAAAGGGCTTCACGGTATGCCAAAGGTTATGCGCTAACCTCACACTTAACCCGCTTAGCATACCTGACAAAGCCCCCTTGCACAGCGGCATAATGTCTACTTTTCTCCAGGATGCCCGGACATCTGCTAGGCAAATTGTTTATATACATTTCCTGACATTTAGCACTTTCACCAGGTCGGTACCTTTTGAAGCCCCGGACTTTTGCAAACACTGGAGTCATCTCCACAGGAAGTCTCAGAAGTCCGGACATACATTATGCATGACTCATCCCTGGCATGGATGACCATAAATGACAATAGTGAATTCCTAATATATCCGCTGTCCTGCCTGGCTGAAATGTAAATGTCCTGGTTCCTATAACTTTAAAATACTAAACTCAGAGCTACTTCTAATTTATGCCTTTAAATAAATGTTGGTCTCAAAACTATACCTGATTACATGTTTACTGTTACGCCGGTGCTGCCCGCAGACCAGACCCGTCCCCTGTGCTGAGGTGGGACGTAGGGATACACGCACCCGCAGCAAAGGGAGCGCGTCCGGAGTGTGGTGTTAGTGTTGCCAGGCCAGGTATAGTAAGGAAGACAATACTTGCCGGTACCGGTAGTAGAGGAGGAGTAGTTATTGCCGTTGCCAAGATCAGGGATTGGAGAGTTGCGGATGGTCGAAGGTATAAGCCGTGTTACAGGGATGCCAGAAGTCACGAAGTCCAAGTAGAGCCGAAGTCGAGAGCCAGAGGGGGTAGTCGTCCAATCCGCGTCAATACCTGAGGAGTCACTGAGAGAGTAGTCAAATGCTTCCATACAGAACTATGTCGAGTGATGGGAAGCACAGGCATAATAAAGCTGGGCAGGCCAATGGGAAAAGGGGGCAGGCCTGGAGGACTGCAAGGAGTCCTCCCTGATAGGAGGGAAGTGTTACAGCCCAGCTGAGTGTAATCATTGATTTACATGGAACTGTGTGATGCTTGGGGGCGACGCCTCACTGCAGGAGCAGTGGTTAAAAGTGCTCTGTTAGGCGTGTGCTCTGTAAGCTGGGAATGCATGCACATAACGTCTGAGGCTGGCATGCGTGTAGGTGTGCATGCAGGAGGGTGTGGGCGCGCCCGGCGCTGAGCAGAGGAATCGCCGAGGGGAGTGATCCCGCGACGGCGGCAGGAGCGAGGAGCCGTGGAGGCCGGTAAGGCAGGATTGTTTTGTGTGTCCAGGGGCTCCCTGCGGAGAGGGAGTGCTCTGTGTGGGAAGCGAGGAGAACGCCGATTCCTGACAGTACCCCCCTCTTCAGGAACGGCCTCAGGACGGTCCAAGAACGGTTTCTCTGGAAACTTCTTCCTGAAGGACTTAAGAAGGGCCGGGGCATGAATGTCCTTTGAAGGTACCCAGGATCTCTCTTCAGGGCCAAAGCCCTTCCACTGCACCAAGAACTGGAGCTGACCCCTGGATAGGCGAGAATCGAAAAGAGAGTGAACTTCGTATTCCTCGTTATTTTGTACAGTAATGGGATCTGGTTTACGAGTCTGATCCGGAAAGAAGTGACTGGAGATAAATGGTTTTAAGAGGGACACATGAAAGACATTGGGAATCTTCATACTGGGTGGTAGTTGGAGCCGGAATGCCACAGGATTGATTTGTTCACAAATAGGGAAGGGTCCCAGGAACTTAGGTGCCAGTTTAGGAGATGGTACCTTGAGGTGGATATTCCTAGAGGAGAGCCATACCAAATCCCCTGGTTTGTAACTGGGCGCCGAACGACGACAACGACGATCGGCCTGTAATTTCGATCTGCGGGAGGAGTTGAGAAGGGTAGACTGAATCCTGGACCATGCGGTTTGGAGGGAAGAAATGCGTTCATCTACGGCTGGTACTCCAGAAGGAATGTTGGGGATGGGAAGACAGGGAGGGTGGAACCCATAATTTATAAAGAAGGGTGACTCCCGGGTGGACTCGTTTTTTGCAGAATTGACGGCATACTCTGCCCAAGAGAGGAGTTGAGCCCAATCATCCTGGAAATCGGATATAAAACATCTCAGGTACTTCTCCAGGGATTGATTGATTCTCTCCGTTTGTCCATTGGACTGAGGATGATAGGCGGAAGAGAAGGAAGAAGAGATGCCCAATCTCTTCGTGAAAGCTCTCCAAAATGTGGATACGAACTGAGAACCTCTGTCAGAAACAATGGACGAAGGGATCCCATGAATCCAGAAAATCTGCTCTGTAAAGATATCAGCAAGGGCGGGGGAGGTGGGTAATCCTTTAAGTGGAATGAAATGGGACATCTTCGAGAACCTGTCCACGACCACCAAGATAGTGTTCATTCCTCTGGACCTGGGCAACTCCACGATGAAGTCCATAGAAATGTGGGACATGGGGCGGTCGGGAACTGGAAGGGGTAACAGAAAACCCTGAGGCTTTTGACGGAGAGTCTTTCTTTGAGCGCACGTGGGGCATGCGCGAGTAAACTCCAGAATATCTTGAGACATCCTTAGCCACCAGAAATTCCGACGAATGAGATCAGTAGTCTTCTTAAAACCTGGATGACCTGCAGATTTAGAGGAGTGACCCCAAGACAGGACCTCTGGAACAAATTTGGATGGTACAAAGAGTTTGTTGTCGGGAACGACCAAGTCCTTGGGAATGCGTCTCTGGGAGTGAAAAATCTTGTCAAGATTCTTGAAAGTAGACGTGGCGAGAATCCTCTCATGTGGAAGGATAGTCTCCAACGATTCCTCTGGCCTCTCTTCAGAAGAATGTATATGGGAGAGTGCGTCTGCCTTTACGTTCTTGGTCCCGGGAATATAGGACAGGTGAAAATCGAATCGAGAAAAAAAAAGAGCCCAACGAGCCTGTCGTGGACCAAGGCGTCGAGCGCTCTCTATGTAAAGAAGATTCTTGTGATCCGTGAGAATAGTAAACGGCTCTTTTGACCCCTCCAGCAGGTGTCTCCACTCTTGAAGAGCCATCTTCACGGCCAGAAGTTCCCTGTTACCCACGTCATAGTTCCTCTCGGCAGACGAGAATTTCTTGGAAAAATATGCACAGGGATGTAACTTATCTTGGGGCGTGGGACTCTGGGAAAGAACGGCACCAGCGCTGCAATCCGAAGCGTCGACCTCCAGGACGAAGGGAAGTTCGATGTTGGGATGATGGAGAATAGGTGTGGATATAAAGGCTTCCTTGAGTGTCTCGAAGGCGGAGATGGCCTCGGATGACCAAGCAGAAGGATCAGCTGCTTTTTTGGTGAACGTAGTGAGGGGTGCCACAATGGTGGAAAAACTCTGTATAAACTTACGATAGTAATTAGCGAACCCTAAAAAATGTTGTATGGCCTTGAGAGAGTTGGGTCTTGGCCATTCAGTGACTGCTTGAAGTTTACCGGAGTCCATCATAAACCCCTCATCGGAAATGATATACCCCAGGAACGGAGTAGAGGTCGTATGAAAGGTGCACTTCTCCAGTTTGGCGTACAAATGGTGTTCACGGAGACGGGAAAGGACGTAGGAGGTGTGGCGTATATGGTCCTGGAGATCTTTGGAAAAAATCAGGATATCATCCAAGTATACAATAACAAAAATATTGAGTACCTTACGAAAGACGTCATTGATGAAATCCTGTAAGACAGCGGGAGCATTACATAAGCCGAAAGGCATTACCAGATATTCGTAGTGTCCACTACGCGTGTTGAAGGCCGTCTTCCATTCATCCCCCTTCCTGATGCGCACCATGTTATAGGCACCACGTAGATCCAACTTGGAAAAAATCTTGGCCCCCTGTAATTTATCGAACAATTCGGTAATAAGGGGAAGGGGGTAACGATTTTTAATGATTATGTGGTTTAAACCCCTGTAGTCGATGCAAGGCCTCAACGACCCGTCCTTTTTCTTGACGAAGAAAAACCCAGCCCCTGCTGGGGAATTGGAGTGACGAATAAAGCCTTTCTTGAGATTCTCCTGGATATATTTATCCATAGCGTGAGATTCTGGTAACGACAAGGGGTAGGTCTTGGACTTGGGTAGGGAGTAACCTGGAACTAGATCGAATGGTAAACGGAAGGTAGAATAACTTCGGGAACAGAGGTATTGGCCAGCAGTAATAAGTCTCTCCTGACGTCGGCCTCCAGGAAATGGGAGCAGAGGAAGTCCAGTCAATGAGAGGATTGTTAAGCTGTAGCCAAGGAAGACCAAGGGTGATGGGTATCCCAGGAGCGTGAATGGCATCGAGAACTAAGATCTCCTTGTGCAGATGTGAGGACAGAAGCAAGGGAGCCGTCTCTAAGGAGATGTGGGCCGGGGTAAGAGGACGTCCATCGATACCGACGAGTGCGATAGGAACCTTCTTTCTCACAAGTGGTATGTATGTATGTATGTATGTCTTTATTTGTATAGCGCCATAAAATGTACATAGCGCTTCACAGTAGTAATACATGTCATATATAAATAACAAATATAAATAACAGATCATGGGAATAAGTGCTTCAGACATACTGTTAAAGTAACATTAAGGAAGGAGTCCCTGCTCCGAGGAGCTTACAATCTAATTGGTAGGTAGGGAGAACGTACAGAGACAGTAGAAGGGAATACTAGTAAGTGCGTCTGCAGGTTTAACCTGGCGATTTCAAGATTCACAAAGTTTCCTCCAGCTTCTGAGTCAATGAAAGCGGCGGTAGAAGTCTTGAACTTATCGCCTGAAAGGGAGACTGGAAATATAAGTTTCTTAGGGAGTTCACCTTTAGAAAGGGGACGTGGAGACATTAAACCCAGAGAGAGCCCCTCTGTACTCACTGGGTGTTCCCGTTTCCCGGATGCAGTGGACACTCCCGAACCAGATGTTCCATGGATCCTCAGAAGAAACACAATCCCCCGGCATGGCGGAACTGCCGTATCGTTGTGCGGATGCGTTGTACCCCCAATTGCATTGGCTCTGGCAACTCCAGTGCAGGAGTGTTGCTGGGAGTACTGGAGAACGGAACTTGAAAGTTATGGACGCGAGTGCGCTGACGCTCTGAGCGGCGTACCTGGATACGTTGATCCACTCGGACAGCCAAATCAATGAGGACCTCCAATTGATCCAGCATTGATTGGCGAGAGAGTTCATCCTTGATGGGATCTGCCAGACCTTGCCAGAACACAGAGACGAGAGCCTCTTGTCCCCAGTTAGTCTCGGCTGCTAGAGTCCGGAATTCCACAGCATACTGCGTCACCATTCGCCGTCCCTGAGTGATCTGGAGGAGAGAAACAGATTCCATCACCCGACGAGCGGGAGAATCGAATACTTGTTGAAACTCGGCTTTAAATGCCGGGTAATCTTGGGTAAGGTCAGAACGTCGCTCCCAAACCGGGGAAGCCCAAGCCAGGGCGCTGCCAGTGAGGAGGTTATAAATGTAGGCTACCTTCTTGCGATCAGTATTGTAGAGATGGGGGGCCATTTCAAACTGCACCTCACACTGGTTTAGGAAACCCCTACAATCTTCCGGTTCACCTGCATAAGGCTTGGGGGGAGGAATCCTTACATCTGAGCTGCTAACTGCGCTTGCGGAGTGGGGGCTTACATCTGGCGGGGTCGCGGTCGGTACCCTGTCTGAGAGTACTGCGACCTGGCGTGTAAGTGTCACAATTTGATCCGCCATGGCCTGGTTTTGCTGAAGCAGATTGGAGAGAAACTGTTGAAGTTCGGTCTGGTCTGCGTCTTGTGGGCTCGACATAATGTTACGCCGGTGCTGCCCGCAGACCAGACCCGTCCCCTGTGCTGAGGTGGGACGTAGGGATACACGCACCCGCAGCAAAGGGAGCGCATCCGGAGTGTGGTGTTAGTGTTGCCAGGCCAGGTATAGTAAGGAAGACAATACTTGCCGGTACCGGTAGTAGAGGAGGAGTAGTTATTGCCGTTGCCAAGATCAGGGATTGGAGAGTTGCGGATGGTCGAAGGTATAAGCCGTGTTACAGGGATGCCAGAAGTCATGAAGTCCAAGTAGAGCCGAAGTCGAGAGCCAGAGGGGGTAGTCGTCCAATCCGCGTCATTACCTGAGGAGTCACTGAGAGAGGAGTCAAATGCTTCCATACAGAACTATGTCGAGCGACGAGTGATGGGAAGCACAGGCATAATAAAGCTGGGCAGGGCAATGGGAAAAGGGGGCAGGCCTGGAGGACTGCAAGGATTCCTCCCTGATAGGAGGGAGGTGTTACAGCCCAGCTGAGTGTAATCATTGATTTGCATGGAACTGTGTGATGCTTGGGGGCGACGCCTCACTGCAGTAGCAGTGGTTAAAAGTGCTCTGTTAGGTGTGTGCTCTGTAAGCTGGGAATGCATGCACATAACGTCTGAGGCTGGCATGCGTGTAGGTGTGCGTGCAGGAGGGCGTGGGCGCGCCCGGCGCTGAGCAGAGGAATCGCCGAAGGGAGTGATCCCGCGACGGCGGCAGGAGCGAGGAGCCGTGGAGGCCGGTAAGGCAGGATTGTTTTGTGTGTCCAGGGGCTCCCTGCGGAGAGGGAGTGCTCTGTGTGGGAAGCGAGGAGAACGCTGATTCCTGACATTTACCCCCTTGCCCTCTGCATACCACAAATTAGAAAGCTAGGACCTTCCTATCAAAAGTTAGCTAGTTAATTATGTGTGGACTGTGATGTGGTTTGTGGTTTAACTTTTCCCGGGTCTGCGGTTTGGGGCCGGGATGCAATGTTGCAATGCCTGGACTCAATCGATAATCGCAGACACACTTTCCCAATTTAGCTTAATTGAATGATGAGACCACATTATACAATGTTTCAATCTGGCATCTTTTCATGACCGCAGACCACTTAACCAATTAAGCTTGCGGTTATGGCTTCCCTTGCTATCTGCGGTTGCACAGTGATACAGTGTTGCAATGCCTGGCCCGACCACATAACCACAGGCACACTTATCCAATTAACCCTTTAAACAGTGATAGAAGCCCCTTCTTCCTCGCAGGCGCATTTTAGACATGTTATTACATATTTATAGGATTGCAGCCAGCCCTGGGCTGCAGAACTGACACTCTACAGTCACTTTATCTGACTCAGGGGAACCCAGCCTAGCAGAATGCCTTTATTTCATGGCCTGGGTACCCCTTCACCGTCACAATTAGGTCCTCTTGGGGAAGATCCCAAGTCTGCCAAACAGCGTCCCATAGCCACTAAATCACCGGATCATGCCTTTCTGGGGTAAACTATTTATGCATCTGTGAATACGTACCCCCACCCTGCCACACTCCTATTAAAACATCAGTACTTTAACGAGGCTGTGATATTTATTTCTGTACTTAACTATAACTACTGAAGACCTTACTCCTCCACTCCCCAAGCCCGAGAAGTCAGAGGTATGGAGTTCCTGCTACTTCCTTTTTCTTGGACGTTTTTGGGGGTTCAGTTCCGCTGTAGTCCCGAAGGTGTGGGACTTGTAGGAAAAAGGACCCTTTCCTTCTTGCTTCTCGTTCACCCCCGTAGTCACAAAAGGCTGATCTACATAGTTACATAGTAGATGAGGTTGAAAAAAGACTTCCGTCTATCAAGTTCAACCTATGCTAAATTTAGACAACAGATACTTTATCCTATATCTATACTTATTGATCCAGAGGAAGGCAAACAAAAAAACCCCATTAAGGGGAAAAATTAATTCCTTCCTGACTCCAAGAATTGGCAATCGGATTAATCCCTGGATCAACATCCTTCCCATGTATACTTATTTGGTATATCCCTGTATACCTTTCCCATCTAAAAAGATGTCCAACCTTTTTTTGAACAAATCTATTGTATCTGCCATCGCAGTCTCCATGGGTAATGAATTCCACATTTTAACTGCCCTTACAGTAAAGAACCTCTTCCTTTGTTGCTGGTGAAATTTATTTTCCTCCAACCTTAAGGGATGGCCCCGAGTCCTTTGTACTGCCCGTGGGATGAATAGTTCTTTTGAAAGCTCCTTGTATTGTCCCTGAATATATTTGTATATAGTTATCATATCCCCTCTTGGACGCCTCTTTTCTAATGTAAATAAATCTAATTTAGCTAGCCTCTCCTCATAAGTTAGAATGTCCATCCCCTTTATTAATTTGGTGGCTCTTCACTGCACTCTCTAGTTCCATAATGTCTTTTCTTAGGATTGGTGCCCAAAATGGTACTCCATATTCAAGGTGTGGTCTTACTAATGCTTTGTAAAGGGGCATAATTATGTTTACTTCCCTTCCATCCATTGCCCGTTTTAATGCAAGATAAGATCTTGTTTGCCTTTGCAGCTACTGCATGACATTGGGCACTATTGCTAAGCCTGCTGTCTACAAGCACTCCTAAATCCTTCTCCATCAAGGATTCCCCCAATATATCTCCATTTAATTTGTAAGTCGCCTTTTTATTCTTGTATCCCAAATGCATAACCTTACATTTATCTGTATTAAACCTCATCTGCCATTTACCTGCCCACGTTTCCAGTCTCTTCAAGTCCTTCTGAAGAGAAATTACATCCTGCTCTGATTTTATTACCTTACACAATTTAGTATCATCAGCAAAGATGGAGACTTTGCTCTCGATCCCAACCTCAAGGTAATTAATAAACAAGTTAAAAAGCAGGGGTCCCAGTACTGATCCCTGAGGTACTCCACGCACGACTTTAGCCCAACCTGAAAAAGTTCTCCCACCCACCACATAAGAGTACAACCCTTTGAACAAGACTTACCAAACAGCCACATAACCCAACCACATTTTTATAATCTCCAACAATGTAACTCTTAAACATTTGGTCATGAATCCTATCCTAATATCTTAAAACAAGGTGATCTCTAAAGAATGATCCCGGACCTCTTTCTGATATATGTACACCACTGATGGTGACTTAGTTTGATATATGAGAGCACCTGTAGCTTAGCACACTGCTCCTTGTGGCTAAAAAAAATACATAATTTTAGTGTTTACTGCTTCACTCTGGACTCTTCCATCAAGCTGTTATATTTTTTTATCAGGTTAACATTCATGCACCTCTCCCAATTCCAATTATACTTCTTGGTTTTTAGTGCCAATTTCTGAGTCAAGGGCTATCTTGCAACATCAATAGGGGCAGCAATAAATAAAGTTCCCCGGTGGGGTCAGCCCTTTACCGATGAGCCTCTTTTCCCCAGATTCCCCTTATTTCCCCTAATTACCCAGAGTCCTACGACTAACTTCACATTCTTATAACCTTCCTAGTTCCAAACAACAATAAAACAGTGCAATCACCACTTTAACTTTTGTCCATATCAAAGTTATAATACGATACTAATGTTCTTTTTGGGGGCCTACAATGAGGAGTTGCATAATAGAAGCCCAGTCTTGGTTCTTATCAAGGTAGACCAAGCCCGGACGGTCTTGCCATGACTCCGACCCGCCTGGGAATAAGTTCCTCCTCTGGGTGGACTAGGCCCATGGCCGCTCCCTACCAGCACGCCCCTCTATACTGGGAATAGAGAACGACCACTCTGGGGGTGGGGGGTGGATGTCAGCCCTTGTTCTCTTAGCACGCAGTAAAGAAAAAAAGACTCCCTTTTATGGGTTGCGCCGGACTCTCTCCTTTCCATTGCTTCTATGGGATTGACTTCAGCCCACTCCAGTCATTGCTCTTTTTGTCTTCTCATGGCGCTGATCACCTCTCTGAGCTCGGTTTCAGGCCTCGGGTTGGCGTGGTTTTGGGGCTCCCATCTTCCCATGGCTACTTTTTGGAGTTGAGCTCTATTTCAGTTATTAAATATTATGCCTCCTCTGGGATACCAATGGTATATTGTTAATCATTTTTGTTCACGATCAAGCAAAACAGGAATCCTCATCTGTAACAGATTCCTTTCTCACGTGGCAGTGTGGTTATTGCTCAGAGCTCTCTTCTCTTTATAATTGTCGTTCTTCATAGGTTGCGGAAGATCTGTATATTTTTCCCTTTGAATACTATTTCTCATCTGCTCATACAAGCCCTAAGAATCTCTTCTTTCGTTTGAAAATAATGGAGCATTGTTTGAAAATAATGGAGCATTGTTATTATATCACACGGCCTGTTAGGACTCAGAGCGGGGTGAGTTGGAACATTATTAAAGCCCCCTCATCTAGAGTGGAGTCCAGGTCCATAAATAGCCTTACGAGGTGCCTTTGGATCGCTTCTGAAGTGACCGCCTCAGGGTGATGCGGAGTTCTGCCTCCATTCTCTGTTTTCAAAATCCTTCATACTTTCGTTTAGGGTGTTGATTTCCCCCATTAAGCGCAAAACCTTGTCCTCTGTGTTAACTTGGCATTGTAGTGTTTCATCCACCTTCTGTTCGAGGGCTTAGGTTCTTGCCCCAGAGAGGCAAAATTCACTTTTAATTTGGTTACCGCTTTATCAGTGGCTGATTTAAATGATCCTTTACTGTCTCTGGACAACCTCTCCATATCATTTAATGTTATGTCTTATGTCTTCCCAGCTCAGTGTCCGAAGACACATGGTATTCTCGGCCCTGTTCGTCGCCATCTTCAGATTCTTGCGAGTGCAGCGCTCCCTTTCTGAAAAAGTGGGACACGTCCCAAATAGGCTGCTGTTTCATCTTGGGAGGTATCTTTTCTTCCTCCCCGGGTTCTTGGAGTAAGGGAATAAGTGGAAAAGGTAAGGGTTTATGAGTTTTTAAATGTGATATTTTTATATATATATTTAGCTTGATCCATGGAGCAGTCTCAGCACACCTCCATCCTTCTAGATGGCTCACATGCGCCCATGGAGCCAATCGAAGCATTGCATTTTAAGGCTTGATACAGTTTAATTTTGGAGTGTAGTGACCAAAATCTGCTGTATTCAATTCTGTTGTACGGCACTTAAATAAAATAAAAAGACAGTGGTATGTTGAATATTGAGCACCCAGTTTGTTTGTTTAAGAGCTTTGCCACAATTTGCTTTGTTTGGTTTAAGATTAATCTTTAGCTCACTGTGCCCGACTGCTCTTTCCCAGATAAGTACAACTTTGCCAGCCAAGGAATCAAGCAGTTGCGCCAGGTTTTGTTTGATTAAGCAACTCGCTGGGGCTTGCTTTGTTTGGTTTAAGCTTAATCCACAACTCACAATTCCCCACTGAACTACAATCAAAACTTTCTGGAACTGCTTTCAGTCTGGTTTATTCACATTTTACTGTATATTTTGCTATGAACACACAGGGAGAGGGAATATAGAGCGCTATACTATACACTGACTACACAGGCAGAGGGCTCAGAGTGTTAATGGCTCTTACAATGCATGTACAGTATTGAAATAATATATTCAAATATAGTGTTTAAAGATTAACACACAGACAGAGAACAGTTCACACCAATATCCAGCTCGAGGTTGCTCTGAAAGCTCGGGACAGCTATTGGACTTATCCTTCCTCCAGTGACAAGGAAGCGCTTGGTTGAGGGGGAAAAGGTTGTGAGCGAGCGGCATTGTAGTACGCTCTTTTTTTTTGTAACTTATACTTTATTAGATTTTTAGAAAAGCAAAAAGGGAAGGGATTCAGAAAGTAGAAAGGGGGAGGGGAGGGGGGAGGGGGAGGGAAGTACCACATTGGAACATTTTACGATACGATTGTTAACAATCGGTAAAAGCAACAACACCCACAACACACCACAATCAGACTGAAATGGGCTATAACTCTTTACCCACATCAATTCAGAAATTTTACAGATTCCCCAATGAATACCAGGGCTCCCATACCTTATAAAATGTTCTTGTATTATGCCTTTCATAGGCTGTTAATCTTTCCATTGATTGGACCTCATTTACTCATTTGATCTCTCTCCGTGGGGGCAGTTGGGTCTTTTTCCAGGCCTCTGCGTTTGCATGCTTTGCCGCTGTGAGAATGTGTAATAATAGTTTACTTGTATTTTGGTTTAAACTTTCCAAGGGTTTCCTCAGAATCATTGTAAGTGCATCTAGAGGGATCCTCATCTCAAGTCTCCAGAATCAAATTCTGCACTATTACCCAAAAATCTCTGTATCTTTGGACAGAAGCACCAGTTATGGGCCATATCCCCTATACCATCACAGCCTCTCCAAAAAGATTCTTAGCCCCTGGGTAAATCTAACCCAACCGTTGGGGTGTCAGGTACCATCTAAAAATCACTTTAGAAATATTCTCTTTTGAAATTGTGCAAATAGACATATGGGGCAATGGGAACAATCTCCACACCGGGGAGGAGATAGAGCAGCGGGCACTGCCATGCAGCAATAAAGCGAAGGCTGGACTGTGCTGTGAAATTCTTTATTGATGCATGGATAAAAAAGTGGAGGGATGGCACCCCCCCGCGCCTCTAACGCGTTTCTCCCACGCTGGGGAGAGAAAGAGAAAGCCCCAGCGTGGGAGAAACGCGTTAGAGGCGCGGGGGGTGCCATCCCTCCACTTTTTTATCCATGCATCAATAAAGAATTTCACAGCACAGTCCAGCCTTTGCTTTATTGCTGCACGGCAGTGCCCGCTGCTCTACCTCCTCCCCGGTGAGGAGATTGTTCCTGTATCGTCACATCAGCTGGAGCACGCCAAGTACAGACAAAGAAAAGAGACCGGAGGAGTTAAAAGACACAGCGAGTGATTTCTTTCATTGCTGGAGCTTCCCCAGGTGATGTGTTTGATACATTGAAGTGGGACTAATGTATGGGGTCTGGGTGGGTCTTAGGACTTCTCCCAGACAACCCTTCACAGTCCCCACGAGACAAAATCCCTAATAGGGGTTATTTATCATTCAGCTCCCTTACTCCTGTCTCCATCCGGACAAGCAGCTTTTTTATCATTGTTGTGGACTGAAATATACTCTGAGCACTGGTTAACTTAGGGGGTCATACACCTCTATTTTTCTCCATATGGGGCAATGCAATAGATACATCTCCCCAGTCTTCCCATGAGATCTCTATCTGGAAATCCTGAGCCCATTGATCCATATAACGGTGGGCGTAGGGCGTGTTAATTTGCTGAGAAATAAGGACTTGATATAAAGTTGAGATGAGTCCTCTTTGATAATTACTATTTCTACATACAGTAGCTCTGTATTTGAGGAGCTATCTGGAAAAGACCCACCCGGGGACAGCTGCCTAACATAGTGGCAAACTTGAAGAAATCTGAATACCTCAGAGCCCGTGAGAGAGTATTTCTGACAAAATTCCCAAAAAGTTTTTACCTTTTAGATATCAAATCGCCCACATCTCTAATATTCTTAGTATTCCACACATCAAAGTACTGCTAAACCATCCCGGACCAAAATCAAGGTTATCGAAGATGGGCTGCATCTCTGGGTAGCTGAAACTAGCTGATATTGAGGTTTAGCCCTTTGCCAAATCTTGAGAGAGAATATTATTAGTGCCTAATCATAAAGATCTGGGCTAGAGTGTTTTATTGATTTGTTGTTCCTTGAAGAGCCGGTAGTGCTGCTGAGCTACTAAATATATTTTCTAAATCTACCCACCTATATTGTTTTTTCTGAGAATGACAATAAATAATCTGTTACAAATGAGAGGCTAAGTAATATTTCTTTATATCTGGGACCGCTAGTCCTCCTCTTTCTCTGGGCACGAGCATAACTGATCTCGCAACTCTTGGTCATTTGTTACCCCATATAAACTGCATCATCTTGTTCTGTAAATCTCTTATATATTTTATCGAAATAGCGACTGGAAGTGTCTGAAAACAATATAGTAATTTTGGGAGAACATTCATCTTAACTGATATAATACGGCCCATCCAAGATATTTGGTGGCCATTCCATAATAAAAGATCCTGTTTGATTATTGTAAAAAGCTCTGGGTAGTTATATTTATAGAGAGATTGATCTTTTTTGTGTGAAAAATCCTCCGATATTTCAGTCTTTCTTTATTCCAATGATAATTGAAATTATGTTTAATTAATTTTACTTCAGTATCTTATATAGATAAATTTAGTGCCTCTGACAGAGGAATTCATTTTGTAACCTGAAAGAGAGCCAAACTCCGAGAGCGCTTCTTGTAGAGTGGAAAGGGAAGTCGGGTTGGAAACTGTCAGAATAATATCATCAGCAAAAAACAATCATTTTAAATTTTCCGATCCGATTCTAATACCCTGTGTATCGGGTTTTTTCCTAATTGTAGTTGCAAGAGGCTCAATCGTTAACACACAAATTAAAGGAGATAAAGGGCAGCCCTGCCTAGTACCATTCCTAATTTTAATTTCATTTAACTCACCTCCTGGCATTTTTTAAAAAGCCGTTGGTGAGTCATATAGGCCCTAAACCCCTTTCAAAAATGGGCCTGAGACCGAACGTTTGCATAGTTCTATCCAGAAAGTCCCATTTGATTCTGTCGAACGCTTTTTCAGCATCGAAACTCAGTAACATCGTTTTGGGTCTAGAGAAATGTATATAATCTATAATATTAATAATTTTACGAGTATTATCCGAGGCTTGACGCTTACTTATAAAACCTACCTGATCCAAAGGAAAGTTCCCCTTTCTTTGACTGCCCTGCAGTGTTTGGTATACCGATGACTAACTCTAAGACTCCTGCTTTAATGTCTGGTTTCCCTTTCTGCAATCCCCCTGCAGTGTCTGATGTAATTATTACTGAATCAAAGGATCCTGTTTCAAAGTCAAGTCCCCCTTTCTCTGACTTTCCTGCAGTACCTGCTGTAACCCTTGCTAGTTATAAAGCCCTAGATATAAAAGCAGGTTCCCTTTTCTCTGATTCCCCTGCAGTGTTTGATATAACCCTTGTTGATTCTGAGACTCCCTTTTCAGAGACAAGTATACCTTTCACTGATTCCTCCGAAGTACCTGTTATAACCATTGATTACTCTAGGACTCCCATTTCAAAGATCAGTTTAAATATCACAGATTTTTCTGCCGTGTCTAAGGTTCGAATTACTGACTCTAAGATTCCTACATCAAAGACTGGTTTTCCTCTCACTGGTTTCCCTAGAGTACCTTGTATAACCTTTCATGAGTCTGGGACTCCCACTCCAAGGACAAGTTTATGTCTTACTGACTTTCCTGCAGTACCTGTTATAGTCCTTACTGATTCAAACGCTCCCGCTTTAAAGACAGATTTATTGCTCAATAATTTCTGTGAACCACCTAATGTACTCCTTGCTGATTTTGTGGCGCCCACTTCAAGGACAGACACACTCCTCTTTGATTTCCCTGCAGTACCTGATGTGCCCAGTCCTATTTCTGTGAGGATTCGCCGTTCCGGCGTTCAGGGACCATCTCCTCATCTTACTGGCCCTTCGGTCACAGACACTCAAATAGCGCAGCCCTCCGGTTCTGTGACGCGTGTGCGCGGACCCTGCGCAGTCTGTTCCGCCCTCTGCGGCCTCTAATCCCGTCCCTCACCTGGCTGTACGTCGTGGGCGCTCGTCTAGTCTCCCCACTGACGCGCATGGTAGGCTCCATCCCCGCTCTGTTGTTAAACAAGACCAGCATAGCTCCGCCCCCGCTCTGACGTCTCACGGAACCAGCGTGGGAGTATCACACACTCCAAGTCCTGCCCTCTGAACCCTGTGACACATGCGGGCTGCAAGCAACCTCCTACCTGATCGGCTGCATCATTGGACACACCTGTGTGCACCAGCAGCCTATGATGATTCACTTCCTGGTTCCACCCTTGCTTGCTATTGGAGCCTCCTCCTTTTTATACCCTGCACTTTCAGCTTACCTTTGCTGAGCATACTCAGTGTGACGCCGTGCCTTGCTGCATTCTGTTCCTGATACCTTGTCTTGCCTTGTCTGCCTGATTAACCCTTTGTTGCTTGAACACTGCTAGTTTCTTGTACTCCGCTCCTGACGTTGGCAAAGTACTCCGACGATCCGCCCTTCTACAATCCTGACCTTGGCAAAGTATCCCAACGATCCGCTATTCTCCAATCCTGACCTGGCAAGTATATACGACTACTCTGCACTCTATAGCCCTGATCCGGCTTGCACGATCAATCTACATCCTAGGCACGCCAGCGTGGCTGTGGGTTGGCGTTTCTCAATTCCCTACCTCAGCACCACGGTCGCGCTTCGTTTGTGGTGAGCTACGCGTTACAGTTTCCTATGCGCCCGCTATGAAGACGGGCATACTTCTTTCTGGTTCCCTTTCAGGGTCTGGTGATTCCTCTGCTGATTCTGTGGCCGCCACTGCAGAGACGAGTTTCCTGCGCATTGAATTTCTTGCGGAGCCCGATGTGTCTACGGCGGATTCCTGGGCTCCCGTGCCTGGGACGGGTTTGCTGCTAACGGATTCCCTGGCATCTGGGCTGATGCTTTCCGTGGCCCACCTGCCCATGGGTACTGACCTCCTGCTGTCGGCCAGTCCAACAGCGGAGAGCTGCTTCATCACCTCGACTGTTGCGGTGTGTGGCTGGGGTGAACCTTAGCGGGAGGATTGTGTCTGTGCCTTTCATTGGGTCCCCTCAATCTTTGCTCCTGCTGGCCTGTGACCAGATTCAGCTGGTGGCAGAGAATTCTCATGAACGTTTGCATGCTGATCAGAGTGGTTGCTCCACCGGAACGTTTGCCTAATGATTCTGACCAATCTACTGTGCTTCTAACTCCGTGGAACTACTATGCAGCAATTCACATTCTTCGTTCAGCCTTCTGATGGCCTTATACAGCCTGTGCCTGAGTCCCCAGCTTTGCTACCACTCTGCTTGTCCAAGAATTCTGGTACTCACTAAGAATCAGTCTTGCCTCAGGCCTGCTACGTGTCTAAGACATCACCGCAATAATTCCAGGTCACCAAGATCTCCGATTAAGCCAGGTCCTGATCGCCCGGAAGTCTCTCCTGAAGGGGGGGGGGGGGGATACTGTAACGGTTCCGGTCCAGGGTTTTGCTGGAGCTTGCTCCTACTTGGCTGTTGTGGCCGTCTTGGTTCCTGGCAAGCTTCTTCATGAACTTCCTGAATTGGCTGCACCTGCTCCAGGACTTAAAATAGCAGTCAGTGACTCCAAGCCCCTGCCTATGCATTTCCTTGTGTGCCTGGCCCCCTTGTCTTCTGATTCCTGAGCCTGCCCTGTTCCTGAGCCCTTTCTGTTCTTTTGAATTCCCTGTTGCTGACCTCAGCCTGTTACCCCGACCACTGCTCCTGTGCCGCCTGCCTTGACCCCAGCCTGTACCCGGACTTGCACCTTTGCCGTCTGCCTTGACTTCTGCCTGAGTCACGACTACTCTAACAGGACTCTGTACCCTGGCTCTGGTCATTGATCTTATACCCCTACCTCAGGTCCGCTTCCTATTCAGAGGCGAACCACAATACAATACCCTTTGGTTATAAATATAAAAGAAACAAGTCTAAAGCAATGTGGCTAAATAAACATGTAAGGAAGGAAATGGAAAAGAAGAGGCAGGCATTTAGATATTTTAAAGTCAGAAGAGATGGAGGCATCATATCAGAATTATAAGGAATGGAACAAAAGTTGTAAAAGGGAGAGGGAGTGGCTCAGTGAGTAAAAGACACTGACTGGCACTGAGAGTTTGAAGGAGGGGAGCCTGGTTCAAATCCTCGGTGTTGGCTCCTTGTGACTTTGGACAAGTCACTTTATCTCCCTGTGTCTCAGGCACCAAAAAAAAACATACAGTAGATTGTAAGCTCCACGGGGCAGGGACCTATGCCTGCAAAATGTCTCTGTAAAGCGCTACGTATAACTAGCAGCGCTATACAAAAACATGCTATTATTATTATTATTATTATTAAAAGGGCAATCAAATTAGCAAACATTTTAAATGAAAAAAGGATTGCAATAGAAAATAAGATCAACCCTAGAAAGTTATTTAAGTACTTAATAACAAACAAATTACAAAAGAAAATATAGGACCATTTCAGTGTGGATGGGCAGGCAAATTATTGGAGATGAGGAAATTGCAGAAACAACTTCTTTGCTTCTGTATTCACCAGGGAATAATCAATTTAAAAAATAGAGCCGCAGGTGGAAACCACAACTTCTATATAACACATAATTGGTTAACTGAGGAAGAATTTCACAGGCAGCTTGATACATTTAAAGTAAATAAAGCACCTTGCCATAGTTCTCAAGGAGTTAAGTTCAAAACCATTACATTTAATATTCAAGGACTCCATTTCCACAGGCTCAGTACCACAAGATTGGCGTAAAACAGACATGGTACCTATACAGTATTTAAAAAGGGAGTTAGATCACAACCTGGGAATATATTCATTACCATCAAGGGTCCTGGATAGATCCTGTTGGGGTCAGAGTCACAGGAGGGCATCACAAGGGGATTTATACCCCGATACGTTTGTAATATACTCTTTATTTCATTTATTTGTTCACGCTCACACTGCACATCGAGATAGCGCCTGGGTACTTTTTTTTACTTAATAACAGACCTGTAAGTCTGACTTAAATAGTGGGGAAATTACTTGAAGGTTTAGTACTGGATAATATTCAGGAATATTAATGCATAACAAAATTATTAGTAATAGTCAGCATGGATTTATGAAGGATAGGTCATGCCAAACTAAGCTTATTAGTTTCTTTGAGGAGGTAAGTAGGAATTTAGACCAGGGTAATGCAGTTGATGTAGTCTACTTAGATTTTGCAAAGGCTTTTGATACGGTGCCACGCAAGGTTAGTACAGTATACAAAATAAAGGAAATTGGACACAGTAAAAATAATTGCACCTGGATTGAAAACTGGTTGAAGGACAGACAACAGAGAGTTGTCATAAATGGAACCCTTTCATCAGATTAGGATACATTTGTGAGTTGAGTACCTCAAGGATCAGTGCTGGGACCCTGATTTTTAACTTGTTTATTAATGACATTGAGGTTGACATAGAGAGCAAAGTCTCCATCTTTGCTTATGACACTAAATTGTGCAAGGTAGTAAAATCAGAACGGGATGTAATTTCTCTCCAGAAGGCCATGGATAGGTTGGAAACTTGGGCACGTAAATGGCAGATGAGGTTTAATACAGATACAGTACATATAAGGTTATGCATTTGGGAAACAAGAATACACGGGGAAAAATTAGGTGAGTGAAGAAGGATTTAGGAGTGCTTGTAGACAGCAGGCTTAGCAATAGTGCAAAGGGAAAAGAGGGTGGACCGGGCGCTTCTCAAAAAAGTAATAAATAAAGTGAACTGTGTCAAGTGAATTTCTAAAATCGACAATAATATTGACCACAACAATAATGTGATAATAAAATACTTCAATCAGTGCAGATCCATCACCTCAAAAACAGACAAAAAAAAGTGACAATGGTGAATAATATATATATATATATATATATATATATATATATATATATATATATATATATATATATATATATATATATATTCATGTAGAGGTATCAGTACCGTGTTAGCCGAGCTTCAATAATCAAAAAAATAAAAAAATAAATAGATGATACCGTTCTGTGGCTAACGAAATGCTTTTATTTGTGCGAGCTTTCGAGATACACTGATCTCTTCTTCCGGCGATGTTACAATGAATGAAGCAAAAGGTAAACTTAAAAACAGTGTCTCTTGGAATGTTATCTGTGCTGTTGCAATCAGACTTTATAAACCGTGGATATAACCACAGAATTGTAGACCAGCAAATTCACAAAGCCACCAGAATACCAAGAAGTGATCTCCTTGAATACAAACAGAAGGAGACAAGCGACAGGGTACCTTTGGTGGTCACATATAACCCACACCTAGGAGCCCTACGCAAGATCGCCAGGAAACTACAACCCATCCTTCAGGAAGATACAAGACTGCAACAGGTCTTCCCTGAAGCACCCTTATTATCATACAGACAACCCCATAATCTCAAGAATATTATGGTGAGGAGTAAAGTATTCAGCAGTACAACTGAATGCGGGACAAAACCATGCCAGGACCCAAGATGCAAAACCTGTGCAATGCTCTACACAGCGGACACAATACAAATACCACACAGGAATCGGGAATACAAAATCAGAGGAAGGTTCACCTGTTCTTCCAGCAATGTCGTGTACCTCATCATGTGCATGAAATGCCCAGGGGGCTGCTACTACATAGGTGAGACAGGACAGGGGCTAAACAAGAGAATGTACCTGCATCGCCACAGCATCACTCGCGGTACAAGAGACAGTCCTGTTGGCGAACATTTCTCTGACTCTGGCCATAAGATGAACGATCTGAGGGTTGCCATACTCAAAGGTAATCTTAAAACCCCGAAAGAGAGACGGTTGCATGAATACAAATTTATGCAACTGTTCGGGACACTTAGCAGTGGCCTAAACAGAGATCGAAATTTTATGAGTCATTACTGACACTAGCGAACTCTCTTCCCATGAGCGCTAAAGGCCATGTCTGTACATACTGTGCTATATGTATGCACACACAGCTGTCTCTCACACATACTAATACTCCATGTTTTTCCATCCCTATACACCAATAGGGACCACTAAGTATCCACACACACTTTTAGTTGTGCTACCAACTCTCACATTTCCACACCCACCCACACCATTTATATCCAGTCCCACTCCACACACACCTTGTGTAAAGCACTGTATATACTGTGGGCTCTCCATTCATTTTTATTCACACTGATACACATACACACTCTTTCTTCACTTGCTTTCAGTAACCATTTACACCTCTAGCCATAAAACACATCCACACCGGGGGAAGGAACAGCACAGATAACATTCCAAGAGACACTGTTTTTAAGTTTACCTTTTGCTTCATTCATTGTAACATCGCCGGAAGAAGAGATCAGTGTATCTCGAAAGCTCGCACAAATAAAAGCATTTCGTTAGCCACAGAACGGTATCATCTATTTTTTTTTTTTTTTTTTTGATATATATATATATATATATATATATCAATGTCTAAATAGCTGCTCTACACCCTTGATTAGGACTGTTCGCTGCCCCAGTTGTAGTGTTTTCTTCCTCCAGGTAAGGGGGGAGCACTTGTTGGATGAGTGATATATATATATAAAGAAAAAAAAGGGAGAGACAAAACCAATAATAGTGTAGTCTGTGATAAAAATATTCCGATCTATTAGTTAAGTGTTGGTCTCACTCACAATATTCTTCTGATGTAATGCAGCATATCAGAGATTCATCTCTCTCTGATGGGAGCCGTTTTGTGTGTCTCTCGGTAGGGGTTTGTGTTGTAATACACCCTCTGTTGTAAGCCACTTGTTCGCATCAGATAAAAGTCATAAATAAGAAGAGAGATATCGCAATAGTGTGATATTGTAGGGATAATATATTGCACAAAGTAACAAGTAAACAATTGCACTCACATTTGATAATGTTAAAAAATACGTGGGAGAGAACTGCTGAAGAGATCACTGGTCTGCTGCACATCTCACGGATCATACCGCCACACCGCTATTCACCACACGCAACCACATGGGTCACTTCCGGTTCTACTCCAACTATGGGCGGGAGTGGCTTCTCCGGTTTCACCAGCTATGCATTGCCAGTCCTTTCAGTCTCCAGTCCTCCCAGGATCATAGATTCAACATGTTTTGCATAGGCTTTCTCTTAGCAATAGTGCCCAATGTCATGCAGTAGCTGCAAAGGCAAACAAGATCTTATCTTGCATTAGACAGGGAATGGATTCAAGGTAAGTAAGCATAATTATGCCCCTCTATAAAGCATTAGTAAGACCACACTTTGAATATGGAGTACAGTTTTGGGCACCACTTCATAAAAAAGTCATTATGGAACTAGAAAAAGTGCAGAAAGGGGATGGAAAATCTTAAGAGGAGAGGCTAAATAATTTGTGTTTACATTAAATTTGTTTACATTAGGACTGAGGCATGCAAGAGGGGATATGATAACTATATACAAATATATTCAGGGACAATACCAGGAGCTTTCAAAATAACTATTCATCCCAAGGGCAGTACAAATGATACCGGGTCATCTCGTAATGCTGGAGGAAAGAAGATTTCAACATTAACAAAGGAAAGGACTAATATTGAAAATGATTATACTGCATGATACTATGGCAATGTACCGTAGTTTAATTGTTACAGATAATGTTTAGCCTTATTACTACACATGATCTTAGCCAAAAGGCCGAGAAGCGATAACCCGAAAGGGGCACTGACCCTGCGCTGCCCGTCGGCCTCGGGCACTACCTTTTATGAAGAAAAAAAGAGAGGGAGCCGCCTGCTGGGTTGCTTTTCACCTCCATGACTGCATTCAGCCACAGCTCCTCCTCGGACTCTTTGCAGCAGCAGCGGCAATGATGATGATGACGGATGCAAAAGTTAAAGGGGCCTATGCAGAGAGCAGCGAATTTTAAAATTGGCGAGTTTATTAAAAAGTAGCTTTTTTGGAGAGTTTTATTCTCCATATGCAGAAATGTACGAATTCTGCTATGTTTAACATGAATGCGTGTGGCGAGTTTAAATTGGCGAGATGCGCGCTTCAGAAATGTGTAAAAAAAAATTCGCGCCTTTTTTTTCCCTTTGCTATGGCCGCGAGCGGCAGCTTCTTGCCAATTTTTTCTGGCGAGGCAAAAAGGAGACAATCGCACCATTTTATTGGCGCGAACAGCCGCTAGATGCCGTTCGCGCCTCTCTGCATTAGGATATTTTTAAAACTGGTGAGATGGAGGTTCTCGCCAGCCGCGAGGCGAGTTTTAGAAATAGAAAAGAAAAATTGGCGCGTTTTTCGTAACTCGCCATTTTCTGCTGTTTTCTGCGCGATTTTCTCCAAAAAATGGCAAATTTTGAAATAGCGCTGCTCTCTGCATAGGCCCCAAAGACTTTTTATACACAAGAGAAAAGCAGTGCCACACATTGCAGGTGGGCCACAAGGCCTCATACAGCAAAACAGCCACAAGCTTTGGTTTCTTTTTCCCAGCAGCAATCAATTTCTGTTGATTTGCATAGGAATCACACACTTTTCCTCTGCTCGCCTGCTCATCTCGTCTGTTCCGACTCAGAAGCAGCAGTAAATGCTAGGAGGCTCCAGGTCATTTCAAGCAGACGACTGCCATCAATCAATCAATTAATAGATTTGATTCATTGTTTTCCAGAAATAAAAATATTGATGTATTTATAATCTATCCATCTATATAAATATCTCTATATTATAAGAATTAACTAGCAAAACTATATGTCTAGCCTGACCCACAAATAGGAATATAGATGCATTTATAACGTGTATATATATATATATATATATATATATATATATATATATATATATATATATATATATACAGTGTTCGACAAATCACCCAAAAATCTACTCGCCAAACCAAAAAATCTACTCGCCACCTAGTCCCACCCCCAACCCCGCCCGTAGTCCCGCCCCCAACCCTAGTCCCGCCCCCAACCCCGCTTTAAAATAAAATATATAAATAAAATACATTTAATAACTTCCTAGCCAGAACAACATTCGTTTTTGACATAAATGTCTTTATTGTATTACATTATACTACAATTAGTCCTTGTTACGTGTGTGTGTGTGTTGGATCTAGAAATAAAAGCCAGGTGTGAATGACTAGTTTCCTGAACCCCTTAACCAGTGTCTGGACGTCTCCGCTTCACAATATCTAAAGCAGCAATCCCACCTGGGCTCTTACCTGATCCGCAGTTCCTCAATGTCCAGGTACCCTCATTCCCGCAATGTTAGGTGTTCCTACCTGTCTTCTGGGTTAGGGGGGGTTCCGATGTCTTCTGTGTGAAGCTTGAGTCAGATCTAGAAGAAAGCAGTATAGGTTATTTTGGTGTAGTATAGGGCAGTTAAGATATATAGGGTAAATAAGAGATCCAGAAACAGAGTGTGAGACAGACACAGGGAGAGGGTGAGAGAGATAGAGGGGGTTTGAGAGAGAGAGAGGGGGTGTGAGAGAGAGTGGGGGTGTGAGAGAGAGGGTGTGGGGGAGAGAGAGAGGGTGTGGGGGAGAGAGAGGGTGTGGGGGAGAGAGGGTGTGAGAGAGAGGGTGTGAGAGAGGGTGTGGGGGAGAGAGGCGGTGTGAGAGAAAGAGAGGGTGTGAGAGAGAGAGAGGGTGTGAGAGAGAGGGTGGAGAGGGGGCGAGAGAGGGCGACGGGTGGGGTGACTGGGTGGGGTGGCGGGGTGACTGGGTGGGGTGGCGGGGTGACTGGTTGACTGGGTGGGGTGACGGGGTGGGGTGACTGGGTGGGGTGACGGGGTGGGGTGACTGGGTGGGGTGACGGGTAGGTGACTTGGTTGACTGGGTGGGGTGACTGGTTGACTGGGTGGGGTGACTGGTTGACTGGGTGGGGTGACTGGTTGACTGGGTGGGGTGACTGGTTGACTGGGGTAGCTGGGTGGGGTGACTGGGTGGGGTGACTGGTTGACTGGGTGGGGTGACGGGGTGACTGTGTGGGGTGGTGGGGTGGCTGGGTGCGGTGACGGGTTGACTGGGTGGGGTGACGGGGTGACTGAGGTGGGGTGGTGGGGTGACTGGAGTGGGGTGACTGGGTGGGGTGACACTTCTGGTATCCTACACACGCACGCACACCCATGCACACACACACACACACACACACACACACACTCTCCCATGCATGCATGCACAGACACACAACACATACATTCACACTCACTCTCTCCCATGCATGCATGCATACACACACACACACTCTCCCATGCATACACACACACACACACTCTCCCATACATGCATGCATACACACACACACACACACACACACTCTCCCATATATGCATGCATACACACACACACTCTCCCATACACATACACACACACACACACACTCTCTCCCATGCATGCATACACACACTCTCCCATACACACACACACACGACAGGGGGAAGAAAAGGAAAGGCCGCGCGACCGAGCACCACCACTGCCCCGCTCGCCCCCCCGCGACCATCTCCCGCCCTGCGCGGACAGCCGCGGGGAAGCGGAGACCAAGGAGGTAAGAGGGAAACACCCCCGCTACCATCTCCCACCCCGTGCGGGGATCTGGGAAGCGGGAAGTGGAGCATGAAGCCGGGAAAACACCCACTACCATCACCCGTCCCGCGCTGGTATCGGGAAGCTGGGGGGAATAAGGGGAGGACACCTCCGCCCCGCGCGGGGACCGGGGAAAGCTGGAAGTGGCGCGGGAAGCTGGGGGGAACAAGGGGGGGACACCTCCTCCCCACGCGGGGACTGGGGAAAGCTGGAAGTGGTGCGGGAAGCTGGGGGGACACCTCCGCCCCGCGCGGATAAGCAGGGGCCAGGGAGAGAAGGCGGAACACCCTCGTTACCATCTCCAGCCACGCGTGGGTATTGGGGGGGGGGAAGCGGGGAGTAAGGGGGAACTGCAGGAGGCAGGGAAGGAGCAGAGGGGATGGAGGATTGGAGAGTACTTACTCTAGTACTCTCCAACAGATCTCTGGCCAGAAAAAATGGCCGCTCGTTGGGGGCTGGCTCATATTGAGCCTGGCCGCGTGCCCACAAAGCCTGGGAGCGCCCACAAAGCCTGGGAGCGCGTGCCAATCAGCAATCAGGTAGGGGGAGTTATTTTTTTTTATTTTTTTTCAGCGCGAGCAGGGAAAATTCAGCGCGAGCGGGGAAATTTAAAAAAACAAGCACGTGTTCTGCTTGGGCCAATATTTACTCGCCCCGGGGTTAAATCCACCCGCCCCGGGTGTGTAAATGTATAGGATTGTCGAACACTGTATATATATATATATATATATATATATATATATATATATATATATATATATATACACACAGTGGTCGACAAATCACCAAAAAAATCTACTCGCCACCTAGTGCCACACGTGTGCTGCTTGGGCCAATAGGAGCTCGCCACGATGTTAACTCCACTCGCCCGGGGCGTGCAAATGTATAGGTTTGCCGAACACTGTATATTTATATACACAGTTATGTGAAAAAGAAAGTACACCCTATTTGAATTCTATGGTTTTTCATATCAGGACATAATAATAATCATCTGTTCCTTAGCAGGTCTAAAAATTAGGTAAATACAACCTCAGATGAACAACAACACATGACACATTACACCGTGTCATGATTTATTTAACTAAAGCCAAAATGTAGAAGCCATGTGTGAGAAACTAAGTATACCTTATGATTCAATAGCTTTCGCAGTAATAACTTGAAATAATCGTTTTCTGTATGACTTTTTCAGTCTCTCACATCGTTGTGGAGGAATTTTGGCCCACTCTTCTTTACAACGTTGCTTCAGATCATTGAGGTTTGTGGGCATTTGTTTATGCACAGCTCTCTTAAGGTCCATGTAGACGGACGTTCACAGAGGTACACAATTGGAGACTTTATAAGGTGAAATTATAATAGGCTTTATTGTGCTTTTTCATCAGGAAATCCTCCAAACACAGGGGTTGGAACAAAGCTTCTATTCACTTGGGAGTATCTCTAGTGAAAATACCATGGACAGGGAATAGTTCCGTGGGCGCCTATAAAATTTTACCACTATAAAGGATATACGAAAACCAAGCCTGTTGGTTGTGAAGATTGTTGATCCTCACGGTGGGCTTGAAAACAAAGAGAAAGCACAACACATAGCGTAATACTGTTGAAACATTAAACAAACAACATATAAGACAACATATAACAGCTGAATACTGAAATGGTATTTTTAGGACAATAAAATCATTTAATAACAATTAATATTTAATATAATGTCCATACTGTTTTCCTGACCAGGGGGTCAGGCTTTGTGTCCTAGGCAGCCCCTTATGTATAGTTTTAATTAATATATAAGGTAATAGTTACTACACCACACACATTGCGGTTAGCGCTACCTGTTTTGTTGTTTATGTGCATTTCCCCCTTTTAGGTTAGCAGCTTTCCAGGACAATTATGTCTCAATTGTTTGCTCAGAGAATCAGTAGGAATATTGACATTAATAGCATCTTTGCAGATGAGGAAATTCCCATTGCAGTTGATAATGTATCACATGATATGGAAAATATGGCTGATAAATTAGAAAAACTACTGATTGATGAAAACAAGCAGCTGTGGGATGCGATAACCATTGAAAAATATATTGAACAAAAACGTATTCCACGAGGTCTGAGATTATTTAAAAAACCTACAACAGACTTCAAAAGTGAATCATTTATTTTGGAATGGAATCGCATCCTTGACAGCTGTTCGTTTGAATTAATGCGTCTGTTAATATCAAAACGCAAAGTATGTCTTCAAACATTAGACAAGGAAATTAACGATATGAAGGGATACTTTGAAAAGTATAAAGATAATTGTGAGTTACCAATGCTAGAAGCTAGAATTAAAACAAAAATGGATAAATTACAAAAAGATACTATAATCTCAAAACAAACAAAGTTCCAAAGGGACAAAAATGATTATGTCACGGGATGTTATAGAAATTGGAAAAAACCCAGATATGATAATGAAAAATATAGGTATAATAAGGATTATTCACATAAAATTCCTTCAAATTATAAAAAAACTATTGTAAAACCTAATGAAATATCCTCTGATCCAGTACAATTTATAGCCCCTAAGAGGTCTAGAAGACCTTCAACACCATCTTCTATAAAACCAGTAACTGGCAGTACAAAAGCCAAACACCCGGCCCCTCCTGTTCCTCCAAGCCCTCTAGTCAACATACAGGGTAAAGATACTGACAATATCTTTGATCAATATCATCATCAGAATAAGTACCAACCTCTTATAGACCTAGATAGAGAACAACGTCTCCCTGGTCACAGTCGGGAAGAAGAGAAAAATACGTTCTCTTTTTTAGACTGGCGACAAACGAGGGAGCCCAAACAAGCAAGAGATGTAATAAGAGACTTATTGGGAAAAGAAAACTCCCTGAAAGACAATCGAAAAAGAAAAAACACTCTAGAGGAACGAGAGGAGGGAGAAAAATTAGGCAAGGTACAAAAACAGTAAGTCAAAGTGCTTATCAAAATATCTTTAATATAAGCCAACATCCAATTACCATCAAAGAAACTAAGCTATTATCAAAAGGTTTATCCTTTGCTCCAGTTACAGGGCCAGATAGTTTTAAGTTGTATGTTGATGTCCAAAGATATGTGCGCAAGCTTTGCCTCAAAAAATATTTTCAAAGAGACGCCATATCTAGACTGGACACCAACACTAACTTACCACTAAATACAAACAATTCAACGTTCAGAAATCCCTCAACATTCTTTCCTAGGTTTGTGAGTGGTCCCTTTGTGGACACATTCGCTAAAATGGTCACAGATGACCTAGAGACCCTAAGTAGAAACCACAAAGTTAGGACTGATAATCTTAGTAAAGATTAAAAAATAACTTTACGTGCACTTGAAGAAAATGAAGACATAATCATAAAACCAGCGGATAAGGGGGGGGGGGGGTTGGTAATCATGGATAAATCATATTACATCCAAGAGTCACTGAGAATTCTAAGTGACATATCCACTTACCAACTCCTCCCAACGAATCCTACTACACATTACCAGCAAAAATTATTTAATTATTTAACATTTGGTTTAGATCAAAATTTAATTACTCCAAAAGAATTTGACTTTCTTTACAATAAACACCCCAGACTACCCTTGTTTTATATAATCCCTAAAATACATAAAAATATAAATTTTCCCCCTGGCCGCCCCATCATTTCGGGCATTCAATCATTAACATCACACTTATCTCAATATATAGATAGACAACTCCAGAAATATGTCATACAATTACCTTCTTACCTCCGGGATACTACCCACATACTGCAGACACTCCAGGACATTCAGTGGCAACCCCATTATATTTTTGTTACCGCAGACGTCAATTCATTATACACCATAATCAACCATGATCAAGGATGTGAATCAGTCTTAAACACCCTAAAAAATGACCCATCTGTTTCAAAAGAATTTAGAGATTTTTTGATTTTAGGAATTTAATTCATCCTTTGTCACAATTTTTTTCACTTTAATAAAGCTTATTATTTGCAGGTATGTGGCACCGCCATGGGCACCAAGTTTGCTCCTAGTTATGCTAATATATTTATGGGATATTGGGAGAAACAACATATATGGTCCAATTGTCCCTATGGTGCAAGCTTTGTGCTGTGGCGGCGCTACATAGATGATATTATTTTTATCTGGTCAGGCACTTTAGCACAGTTAACACAGTTTCAGTTATATATGAATAACAACACTAATAATTTAAAATTCACGTTTGTCACTAATACTAATAAAATAGAATTTTTAGATTTAGAAATCACTATAGTTAATAATCACATACACACCAGCACATATTTTAAACCGGTTCAATCAAATAATTATTTACATGCACAGAGTCACCACAACCCCACATGGGTCAAAAACATCCCTAAGGGACAGTTCATTAGACTGAAAAGAAACAGCTCACATCCAGATACATTTAAAATTCAAGCCGAGGATTTAAAACAAAAATTTGTGGAGAGGAAGTACTCCCCACTAGAGTTGGGTAGAACTATCTCTGAAGTTGCAGCGATGGACAGAACCAGTCTCTTACAATATAAAAATAAAAATATTAACTCATCAGGCAATTTGTCATTTGTCACTCAATATAACCAAATGGCACCCAACATACGCAAAACTTTAAGAAAATACTGGCCAATATTGAAAAAGGATAAAGAACTAGAGGGAATTCTACCCGAATATCCACATATTATATTCACAAAAGCTCCTAATATAGGACAGAGACTGGCACCCAGCTGTCCATCGCTGCAGCCAGTTCAAAGAGACACAACACTCTGTGGGGGATACTTCCTCTGTAACAAATGCACGGCATGCAAATACAGTAACAAAAAAATTAATTTTATATCAAATAAAACACATAAACAGTATAAAATTAAACAACATATTACATGTAGTAGTTCCTTTGTTATATATTTACTTGAATGTCCGTGTGGTCTGCAGTATGTGGGTATGACAACGCGAGCTATAAAAAGACGTTTGTATGAACATATATACAATATTAAAACTGGTTTAGTCACACACAATGTGTCTAATCATTTTCTTCAGTTGCACAATAAAGACCCAAAAGGTTTGAGGTGCGTAGGAATAGAGCGCATTGTACCACACTGGAGAGGAGGTAACACATTGAGCCTATTGGGGAGAAGAGAGTCCTATTGGATTTATGAGTTATGTACTCTGTCCCCAATGGGCTTAAATGTAGAATTCGATTTGAAATCCTTTTTGGTGGGTTAGTACCAAATACATCCACATAAGGTGACATGTCATATACATTAGTGTTTAAATTCGCTTATAGCAGTAGGTTCCTCCTACATAAATAAGCACACTATCACTGGTTTAATACATTTTATCTAATCATAATTCGCAATATTATATTAAATAAATTTTTTTTTTTTATGTCCTACCTTAAAATTATGCATTTTTTTTTTTTTTTTTTTTATTCATTTATTTTTTGTTTATATACATAAATATATATGTTGTTAGTAGTATATGTTCATTGTTTATTGTGTCATGTTTAAATATATATGTTGTTAGTAGTATATGTTCATTGTATATTGTGTTATGTTTAATGTTGTCATTATGTATAACAGCTGTACAAAATAGTAAGTAGCTTTTTTGTTCAAAGACATTCTCACTGTGCAGTGTCTGATTGCAAACACACTAAGAGCAACTTTATCACAAGCACAGCACATGTGCAATTAGCTACAGGTGGAACTATTTACCCAAATGGTGAAGTCAGTATTTAAAGGACATTTTGGACTTTTTTATTCATATACCCCTGAGGAAGAGAGCAGATCGCTCTTGAAACGCGTAGGGTGGAGGTTCAAGCCCCGCACACATTGGTGTAGTACCCCCCGCACATCGGTGAATCAACGTGAGCTGCCAGCTAACCATCTCTTATAGCCGCCGACGAGTTGAACCAGCTGTTGCGGTTTCCCATTATTCAAGCGCCCTGCTTGGCGCCCTGCAGGAGTACCTGCTGACAAGTTGTGTCCACGAGCGGATAGAGACGCCAGCAAGCAGTGAGCAGCAGATAGACGAGCTCACGGTGGTCCGTGGCTGACATCGTGCTGAATCAGCTGCAGCTGAGTTCCATATGCTCAGACGTGCTTCCAGGAGCTGCAGGAGTCCCTGCTGATGAGCTGCACCCACGAGCCGACAGAGACGCCAGCTAAGCAGAGAGCAGCACACAGATGAGAGGGGATACTCTCTAAAATATCCACTGCCTGCAAACCTATTCCATCTGGTGAGTAGGCATTGCTATCATCAACATTGGTGCTACGGAGCAGTTGAACCACCTATTCAGATTTTTAATTGCCTAAATCTATATGTCCATGCAAATTGTGCATTATATTAAATATTAATTGTTATTAAATGATTTTATTGTCCTAAAAATACCATTTCAGTATTCAGCTGTTATTTGTTGTCTTATATGTTGTTTGTTTAATGTTTCAACAGTATTACGCTATGTGTTGTGCTTTCTCTTTGTTTTCAAGCCCACTGTGAGGATCAACAATCTTCACAACCAACAGGCTTGGTTTTCGTATATCCTTTATAGTGGTAAAATTTTATAGGCGCCCACGGAACTATTCCCTGTCCATACTGTTTTCCTGACCAGGGGGTCAGGCTTTGTGTCCTTATGTATAGTTTTAATTAATATATAAGGTAATAGTTACTACACCACACACATTGCGGTTAGCGCTACCTGTTTTGTTGTTTTAGTGAAAATACCATGCAATTAATTCACAACTCCATAAGTCAAGCATGTCTCTCAGCCCCAAAACATATAGCATGAAATAAGCAGATATAAGCAGTTTCTTAATTATGAAAGTCTTATCTGTTTCTTGCTGTAGAGTAAGCTTCTCTGCTCTCCTGGAACCGCACCCGTGCGTGCACAGAAAATATCAGCATCCAGGTTTAGAAGTCTTATTTGGTGTCTTGCAATCAGCTATGCTGGGCAGAGCTCAAGACCGGTCAGCTCCAGAGATGTGTGTTCTCTTGGTCAGACTCTCCTGGGAGTCTCAAGAACACTCATCTGTCTCTCCAAAGGTCAGCTCTCAGTCAGAGCTAAGGAGTCACTTCCTGTCTCAAAGGCAGGCTTTTTCTACCACCTCTAATCAGGCAGGTGGTGTTAGTTAATTTGCTACCAGCAGTTGACCACCACACTGCTGGATTAGAGGCACATTTGTGAACAGGGATATGTCCCCTGTTACATACCTCCCCTGTTTGTGGGAAGCTCGGGCTTACCACGGCCAAAACCCATCCTTCCACTCTCATTCGAGATCTTTCTGTGCACAAACAATATTAAAGTCCCCAGCGCTAAAGTCCAAGATACCGTGATCTTCAGATAGTCTCTGATATTAAAGATGGTAACTGGGCTCTGTTGAAAATGTTCCAGATGGGATGTGTCCTAGGAATGGACGGATGCACGTCTGAAATACAGATGAGAGGCACACCTGATTGCGCAGCGTTTTCTTGCAATCAGATCCCTATCTAAGACAGTGATGATTCCTACTCACATGATGAACGCCAATGCAGTCAGTGGAGAGAATCTGTGCTTGTTCCTCTTCTTTCAGCTCATCTCACGACCCCACGTGCAGGCAGCTTTCTGGAGGAGACCTCAATCCACAATGGCGTCGGGGGTGGCTCCGTTGCGAAACCCCCACCGAGGGAAGGAATGGGCACAATATGGTGTAGTTTGAAACACTTTAATCAACTAATACACTTAAAAACACATTAAAATACACTCACATGGTGCAATACCGAATTGTATTGCTCAAATTGCCGTCCGCAGCTTGCAAATCCTGCCCGCAAGATACAGAGAATCCCTGCACGCAGACACGCTGGTGGTGCTGGGCGTGTGACGTCACCGCTGCCGGGAACTCTCCTTGCAGAGGCTATGGTGGCTGGGTTGGCTCAAGTGACTAGACTCCTCCTCCCTACGCGTTTCGTGACACGTGGTCACTTCGTCAGGGGATAGTGGAGTCTGGTCAGTGATACCTTTTATATTATACCAAATGGAGAGAGCCTCCTACTTGGGGTGGAGCCTAGCTGTTGGAAAGTGGAGTATCAGCTTCAATATCAACAGCGTAATAGGAATTGGTATCTTTCTGTGACTTGAATGAGAGTGGATGGAGGAAGAGAACCCTCTGTCCCGCTGGGATTGGAGCCCTTTCTCCAGTTTATTTTTGTCTCCCGAAGGTGCTTGAGATCAGCACTCCTCAGTCGCTCGAGTAAAGTCTTTTTATCGCGTGCGCGGTCATGAGATTTCTGTTGCGTCGGGCACTCTTTTTGTAGACAAAGTGTATGGCAACAGTTGTAGAGCAGTTAGGACTAGCCCTTAGAGTTTTCTGCTCTTGAAGCAGTCTTTCTGCAGTTTCTCCACACCACGGAGTCGCCAGTTCAGCTTCTTTGGGACTGAGTTGCACCTCCACCTCCTTTTCCAGAGAACGTCCTATTTTTTCAGCTTCCTCAGCTAAGGATTCTTCTGGCTTTGATTCTGCACTCCTACCTCTGTTTGTTGCCTGTTGGCCAGCTGTAGATTTGGCTAGTGCTTTCTTAGGTGGCTCAAACTTCGTACTTTTGTTTTGAAGTTGCGTGGAGTCCCCAACTCTCACTGTACCCTTGTCCTCACGGGCATTAGTTACTGTGGGATACTGGTGCTTGGGCAGAGCCAATGCCTTTTTCCGTATTGGAGGAATCTGTACGTTACTGGCCTGCAGAGTCTCAACCTGTTTGAGTGCGTCTTGCAAGTCTCTTCTCAGGGAATCTATCTGCGCACTTTGCTTTCTCTGAGTCTGTATCAGAGTCTCCTTCATATTCTGGAGCTCTGTAATTTTTGTCGTCAAGGTTGCCGCTGCGTCTGTTTTCTCCTTGGTGTACTGACTCAAGGGAATGGAACAGTCTCTCTGTCTCTCCAGCTCTTGCTCCAGTTTCTGAGCCTTCTCACGCTCCCTCTCATACAGAGTCACCTGGTATCGAAGCTCCGCTTCCAATGATGCTCTGTAGACATGCAGCGTGGCCTTTAGCTCCTCATACCGCTCTGTGGGGACGTACTGGGTATTTAGACGTTCCTGCAGCGCTTGTACCTCTTTAGCAGCCTGCAGTTTTTCATCCTGTAGCGTTTGCTGCTTCTCCTCAGCATATTGGAGGTGTGTACGCAGACCTTGCAGTTCGTTCTGCAGTCGGTGCTCTGCTTCAAACTTTTCCTTGACTTCTTCTGTCAACTGAAAATTTTCTTCTTTCAGTTTTAAGTTTTCACTTTTTAATCTTGAATTTTCTCTTTTTTCAGTCTCTGTATTCTTCAGGGCTTCTTTGCAGTCCTCCTTCCATTTACGCACATCTACTTTGAGAATGACACTCTCCTGGCGTGAGACTTCCTTCTCTAGGTTGAGGGTCTGAAGCTCCTTCTGAGAGACTTTGAGATCTGTATCAAGATTACCAATAGTTTCTTTAGCAATGTCCAGCTCCTCAGTGAGACTGTGTAGTTCCTTTCTGGAAACTTCCAGGTCTGTGCAGCAGCTGTTGGTCTCATGATGTGAGGCATCAAGTGCTCTGCGGAGTGTCTGAACCTCTTTCTGAGATACGTCCACTTCTATCCGGACACTGTTGACCTCCTGTTGTGAGGCATTCAGCTCTATACGAAGATTGTGAACCTCTTGCTGGAAGACTGTCATCTGCTTCAGTGCCTCCTCATACTTCCGCTTTAGCGTAGCCACCATTTTATCAGATTGTCTCTGCTTTTCATCCATGGCGGAAATAGTAGCCTTTGCAGTATCTAGTTCAGTCTTGAGATCCTCCAATTCGGTCTTGGCCGCAGAGTAAATTGCGAGCACAGTCTTCTGTAGCTTAGCATTATTTTCTCTCTCCCTTTCCAATTCTTCACGGAGCAGATCACAGTCATGCCTGGCATTTTTCAGGGCATCTTCAGGGCTGGTCAAGGGATCGACACTCACTGGTTCCGGCTCCACTTCCCTGGGATGGTTGGTTGAGGGTTCCTCACTGTTGGCACCGGACAGACACTTCTTTGGGGTAAACGACTTCTGCCTTGGGCCCTCTGGATATTCGGTTACCCGCGGGACGAATTCTCCATTTCTCTAGGCTGCAGGGCAACTCGGCCCCCCTTTTTCTCCACCTAATCTGCGGACGTGTCTGTTCCTTCCACGGTAAGTGAAGAACCGCTTTTCTTTTTCCGCTTCTTTGTTTTGGATGACTCCGTCCCATCCGGAATACTGGGGTCTCCTTCTTTATTTGATACTTTAGTAGCTTCATTATATACGCCAGGCTTTTCTTGCAGTTGCTTTAGCTGACAGAAATATTGGGTGATCTGCTGCTCCCGCTCTGTCTCCTGCTGATCATATTCGTCATCAAAGGGAGTGGTCTTTTCTGTTCGTGCCGAGTTCAGGCACCACCACCATTCTTGGGGTGTTTTGTTGGTGTGACTCGGTTCGGGTTCCTCGTTAGAGAGGTCTTCCTCTTTATTGGACTGGAAGGGCCACTCTTCTGTGGGGTAGGGTTCATTACAGGAACGCTGCATCTTGTCCTCCATTTTTAGGCTATCAGGTGTAATTTTCTTCCTGACCTCAGGAGGCGCTATTGCAGCTGTTGCCACTGTATTTGCTGGAACCCTCAATGGTGGTAGTCCTACAGGTAGGCATATTTTGCTTGTAGAGGTCGTAGCTCTCACAGGCATCTCTGTAGAATTTCTCTTTCTTGGATAAGTTTTACAATATCAGCAGTACTGTGCATGCATTTTCTCTCATCAGGTATACAAGTTGTGCAGTTGTTAGGTAAAAAAGTCTATTTGCTTTACACCATTTTCTTGCTAGGTGCAATCTCCCCGCTTCAGCAACAGAATTTGGTTTTCTGCCTGAGTTCAGTAATTTTCAGTCTCATCTTTGGGTATTATGGCATTCACACTTCACACTTTGGGTGTCTGTTTTTGCTCCCAAGATATATATAGGCAGACTTTTTTACTTGCAGAAAAAAAACATTCTTTGCGGTGAACTATTTCTTTCATTCCCGGCAGGGTGACCCAACATTCAGTAATTGGTTTTGAAAAACCTTTTACACAGTTCAGAAATCACTTTTTCCCCTATAGGGCAATTTTACACTCAGCATTTGTTTGCTAAAAATTCCCCTGCTTCAGCACAGTCTTGTATCAATTTTCACACTTTTCTGCATATACTCCATTCACAGCTGGTAGTCCTATGCGGTGTGGCAACCTTTATTTTCAAAAGCAGTACCACTCGTGGGTCACCATCTGTATTCACTGCTTCAGCGAAACCTTGGAAAACAACAAACACCTATCCCTTTTAAGGGCTGACTCACTTCTTGAACCCTGACTATGGCTGAAAGGCAAAACCCCTATTTCAATGACCATATTACACTTTGTGATAGGCAAAATAAGGTTTAGCTACTTCAGCAGTCTCTCTCCTCTAGGGATTGGGGCAAAGAGTCCATCTGTGGTTTTGTAAGTTTCAGTGCAGTGTGGTTTCAGTGGTGTGTATCCCTTTAACTCTGATCTCTGCTGCATGAGGTTTTTTTTCTCAGACTGTTTGTAGGCAAAAAGCATAACAAAAAAAAATTTCACATAAAATTCTCCGGTCCTTTTTAACTTCAAAGACACCTCTTGTCCCACTTCGGACACCATATGTAGACGGACGTTCACAGAGGTACACAATTGGAGACTTAATAAGGTGAAATTATAATAGGCTTTATTGTGCCTTTTCATCAGGAAATCCTCCAAACACAGGGGGGGGAACAAATCTTCTATTCACTTGGGAGTATCTCTAGTGAAAATACCATGCAATTAATTCACAACTCCATAAGTCAAGCATGTCTCGCAGCCCCAAAACATATAGCATGAAATAAGCAGATATAAGCAGTCTCTTAATTATGAAAGTCTTATCTGTTTCTTGCTGTAGAGTAAGCTTCTCTACTCTCCTGGAACCACACCCGTGCGTGCACAGAAAATATCAGCATCCAGGTTTAGAAGTCTTATTTGGTGTCTTGCAATCAGCTATGCTGGGCAGAGCTGAAGACCGGTCAGCTCCAGAGATGTGTGTTCTCTTGGTCAGACTCTCCTGGGAGTCTCAAGAACACTCCTCTGTCTCTCCAAAGGTCAGCTCTCAGTCAGAGCTAAGGAGTCACTTCCTGTCTCAAAGGCAGACTATTTCTACCACCTCTAATCAGGCAGGTGGTGTTAGTTAATTTGCTACCAGCAGTTAACCACCACACTGCTGGATTAGAGGCACATTTGTGAACAGGGATAAGTCCCCTGTTACAGTCCAGCTACAACATTTCAATTGGGTTGAGGTCTGGACTTTGACTGGGCCATTGCAACACCATGATTCTTTTCTTTTTCAGCCATTCTGTTGTAGATTTGCTGGTGTGCTTGGGATCATTGTCCTGTTGCATGACCCAATTTTGGCCAAGTTTTAGCTGTCGGACAGATGGCCTCAAATTTGACTCTAGAATACTTTGGTATACAGAGGAGTTCATGGTCGACTCAATGACTGCAAGGTTCCCAGGTCCTGTGGCTGCAAAAACAAGCCCAAATCATCACCCCTCCACCACCATGCTTGACAGTTGGTATGAGGTTTTGTGCTGATATGCTGTGTTTGGTTTTCGATAAACGTGGTGCTGTGCATTATGGCCAAACATCTCCACTTTGGTCTCGTCTGTCCAAAGGACATTGTTCCAGAAGACTTGTGGTTTGTTCAGATGCAACTTTGCAAACCTAAGCCATGCTGCCATGTTCTTTTTAGAGAGAAGAGGCTTTCTCCTGGCAACCCTTCCAAACAAACCATACTTTTTCAGTCTTTTTCTAATTGTACTGTTATGAACTTTAAAATTTAACATGCTAACTGAGGCCTGTAGAGTCTGAGATGTATTTTGCAATTTCTCTGAGCATTGCACGGTCTGACCTTGGGATGAATTTGCTGGGATGTCCACTCCTGGGAAGATTGGCAACTGTCTTGAATGTTTTACACTTTAGAATAATCTTTCTCCCTGTAGAATGATGGACTTTAAATTGTTTGAAATGGCGTTGTTACCCTTCCCAGATAGATGGGCAGCAACAATTGCTTCTCTATGATCATTGCTGATGTCTTTCCTCCGTGGCATTGTGTTAACACACACCTGAATGCTCCAGACCAACAAACTGCTAAAACTTCGACATTTATAGAGGTGGTCACACTTGCTGATGATCACTTAATCAAGGGCATTTGATTAGCAGCACCTGTCTGCTACTTAGCATCTTAATTCCTATGGAAGCAATAAGTGTGTACTTAGTTTTTCACACACAGCTTCTCCATTTTGGCTTTATTTTTGTTAAATAAATCATAACAAGGTGTAATATGCCATGTGTTGTTATTCATCTGAGGTTGTATTTACCTAATTTTAAGACCTGCTAAGGAACAGATGATTGTTATTATGTCCTGATATGTAAAACCATGGAATTCAAAGAGGGTGTAGTTTCTTTTTCACATGTATGTATGTATGTATGTATAGAGTACCCTGGCTGTGCTCAAAGCTGTGACCATGCAGCAAGCTTAAGCCTATAGGGAACCATGTTAAAAATGGTTATTGAGGCAAAAAGTGACACTGTGTGCTCATTTGCATGTCATTTCCCAGAATCCCTTGCTGCAGTGGAAGTGCTGTATGCTGGGTGATAATGGGGAAAGGCGGGGTTGCAGACCTGCCTAAGACATGCAGATGAGCATACAGCTATATTTGCATATATATATATATATATATATATATATATATGTATATATATCAAATAAAAAGATCACTTGTGAGCACATTCGCATGTCTTAGGCAGGTCTACAACCTGGACTTTCAAGTATCCCCAGCATACAGTGCTTCCACTGCAGCAAGGGAGTCTGGGAAATTAAATGCAAATAAGCACACAATGTGTCACCTTTTGTCTGAAAAACCATTGTTACATGGAGCCCATATAAGCTAATGCTCGCTGTTAACACAGCTTTAAAGCACAGCATCGGAATCAGATGCAAAGCCAGAGAAACCATTCACAGACATGTTTCAACCTTAATGGTTATCATCAGGGTTAAGTTGGTTTTACTGCTTGCTTCGCATTTTCAAGACTGTAGGGATTACCATCAATTTTTAAGTTATGGTGGCTGAAAAAGGCAACGAGAAACCTCCACCATAATGCATATTGCAAATAAAAAGATCTCTTGTGAGCACATTCACATGTCTTAGGCAGGTCTGCAACCCTGCCTTTCACCATTATCCCCAGCATACAGTGCTTCCACTGCAGCAAGGGATTCTGGGAAATTACATGTAAATGAGCATACAATGTGTCATCTTTTTGTCTGAAAAACCATTGTTACATGGAGCCCATATAAGCTAATGCTCGCTGTTTTAGCACTACTATGCACTACTGTGTTAGCACTACTATGATTGGACAGTTTTGTCTCCCCATCTCCAATCACAGGGGTTTGTGGGCTACTTAGAGCGCCTCAGAATATCCTTCAACATTATACCTGAAGAAGTTAGCTCACGCTAACGAAACGCGTTGGATTTGAGGCTATTCTATGCAATCTAATATATGTTCCACTAATGACTTTGGGACTCTATCACTCGCTGCGCTACAGTATTGTATGCTGAGATTATCCCCGTTGCTGATTGAGAGACGAGGGTTTACTGACGTCATCGGCACTCAACGACAGAGTTCTACCTCGTGCAGTTGGCGTTCCCTGATATACACAGAGGAACCACTGAGTGATCATCCAGTGTGAGGAGCCAGAAGACCTGGATTTGGAGTTTATTCTTAGAAGCTGATGTCCTTTCCTAAAAGAATTGTATACCGTGGACATTCCAGCAGACTGTAGACGAACTACCAGGTGACCAGTGGGAAGTTGCAGTGTGTGGTAACATGTCCCTAACATGTGTTGCTCTTATATAACTACCTTGATGTACGTGCGTTACTTACCTGCTGATTGCATTCAATATAATGAATAACTTACTACACTATAAGACTGGGCGCTGTTTTTTTCTTTTTTCCTGTGTACAAGCATTCATATCTACATCAAATACAGTTTCTGAAATGGTCCTGCACAAGCAATCCTCTCGGGTAACATTAATGTACCCCCTGAACCTTCCCAAACTCAATGGGAAACGACTTTCATCTAAAATCACCAGCTCCCATTTATTATGTGATGAACTTAACTATGAAATAAAATATTTGAACTGAAATCATTTGAAATATTTGCATGCAAGCGGAAGACACCTTCAGAGCATATTGATAAAAGGCATAGGCAAGGAATTTGAGTAGTAAGATAAACACATAAACATAAATAGCAGCTAGATAGACAAATTAGCCATGTTCTAAAAATAGGAAGATACCTGCAGGCACCACTGTCAGTGCTCTGATTAACGGATTGCAATATTAATGAAATGGTTGCTCAGTTTGACGATTGTACCCACTCTCCATGGCAACAAGAGCTTTGAGTCATGCACAAGGTTTGAGAGCAAGTTGGTTTATGTGATTTATTGAATTCATAAACTGTTAATAATTTGAAAACAATGGCATTAATATATTTACTTCTTTTAAATAACATTATCTAAACAAGCTTATTATTAATTTAACAAACTGATCACACAATAACCCCCGCACTCCATTTTGTGTGTGTGTGTGTATATATGTGTGTGTGTATGTGTGTGGGTGTATATATATATATGTATGTATATATATATATGTATGTATATGCTGTGCTCAAAGCTGTGAAATACAGCAAGCTTACGTGTATAGGGGACCATGTTAAATGGGTTTGAAGCAAAAGGTGGCACTGTGTGCTCATTTGCATGTCATTTCCCAGAAACCCTTGCTGCAGTGGAAGTGCTGTGTGCTTGGTGATAATGGTGAAAAGCAGGGTCGCAGACCTGTCTAAGACATGCAAATGAGCATACAGTAATATTTCCATTTGCTATATGCTTTACTGTGGAGGGTTTTTGTCACTTTTTTTTACCCACCATAACTTTACTAAGTGTGGTGAAACCTATCCCTGCTTCATATTGCAAAGCCAGTATAACCAACCCCACACTGAGGAGACCCATTAAGGTTGAAACAGCTGTCTATGGGTGGGTTTACTAGCCAGTAACCCAGGCTGTGCTCAAACCTGTGAAATGCAGCAAGCTTAAGCTGATTGGGGACCATGTTAAATGGTTTTGAAGGAAAAGGTGGTACTGTGTGCTCATTTGCATGTCATCTCCCAGAATCCCTTGCTGCAGTGGAAGTGCTTTGTGCTGGGTGATAATGGTGAAAGGCAGGGTTGCAGACCTGTCTAAGAAATGCAAATGAGCATACAGTAACATTCAAATTTGATATACATATATTTTATTTTTATTAAAAAAAATTCTTTGGTAATAATATTACTTTTGTGGCCTTCTGTTCCCTGGAGCGTTTTCAATTTTAGTATTGAAAGGCAGGAAGAAAATATGAAATAGTGATTTAATACTTGGGGCGGTAAAGCACTTGAATATAGTTGTAACTGGTGAGTTTTGTTGTTCTAAAGAATCACAAATGCAACCAATTTTAGTATGTCTATAAGAAGGCCTAACATATAGTTTAAATTTTGGCGAAATACCTATCATAAAGAGATGTGGGAGATATAGATGATATCTTATGCAGTCACATATGTCAGCTGTTGATCATGCCTTCAACAAACTCCCCATGGTAGTTGCATAAGAAAACAGGTATATAGTTTAACACAGTTTTAATAAATAAACAGACAAAAGGGGACAATTGCACACACAAGGCAAATATGTGAGACTCGCGCTACTGTCGCCTGGCACCTCCGTATGGAACTTCCAGTTCGTTCATCTATGGTCTGCGCCACTCTCGGTTTTGCAGATGACTCTGGAAAGGAGCCTGGATCCTGTGGTTAGTCCCTCAATCCTTGGAAGTGTAACCCCCTTTGGGATTGCCATGGCCTTAAATTGTCACCTGTGTGGGCCCACATAGAGTAACACCCTTTTCCTATTACATGGTACTGGGGTGGCTCACCAGATGTTAAGCCCTGACCCCTCACTATATACACAAACATACACACATAGACAGGGGAAGCTTCTAGAAGATCAGATCACAGGAGGAGTTGAAGTAGTAGGATCTCACTGTGAATAGAGTATATATACGTTCATTAAATAATATAGGGTAAGGATTCCCTGTTACTGTTTAATAAAAAGGGTCATTGCCCTGGTTAGGTAACGTCCCACAGAGATGGCTCCCTTCACCTATGGGGGTTCATGGAGAGGCAGTCTATGCCCAGAGGGACTCAGCAGGCCGTAGTCCCAATGCATAATCAGACCAGCCTCATCAGAGGGTCCATAGCTTGCCCCATTCCAAGATGCCACAAGGTGGTATGCAGTGCCTGAGGGAAGGACCTTTATCACCGGCATAGAGCAAATAGTACCAGGTCCAACAGGGGCACATATAAAATGGAGTTCTACCGGTCACCCCGAAGAGAGCTTCAGTAGGTATCCAAGGGAATCAAACCTCAGCACCTCCTTAGCAGGCCAAGATAGGGGCAGCTAGGGAAGTAGGTTTAGACAGTATCAGAAAGAATGCAGTTATGTCTATGGAAAGTTCCCATTGTATATGAATGTAATCAATAGAATTCCTGTCGCCCATCATCCTTATTATATGATCGCCCAGCCACGCGAATCCAGCACCCTGACAAGGTAACTATATCTGAGAAAGCCAAGATAAGAGACATTGATGTAAACTCCATGGGAGCTGGCAGGGAAGATTACAGAAGGATATCCGCCAACGGACCTGAACAGACTTCCTCAGTGGCCCATTCCCAACCTCTTTCCCTTCCCTTAAATACCATTCTCCCCACTGACTTCACAGCACATATGCATGGAATTTATCACAAAAATAACAGATAAAAGCAATAAAGCAATAAAACATTATACAAATGGTGTTTTTTATACTGTATAACCAAGGGGAAAAAATCAATGGAAAATTTATATCCCCAGCAAAAGATGTATATATTGATCATTAATAATTATAATAAAGTGGGTGCAACAAATGTCTAAGGTGGAAAACCCTTGACCAATTAATGAGAACAATAGAAAAAAAGGCAAGACACTGCAGACCAATAAATGTAACGCACAATAATATATAGAAAAAAACATGAAATAGAATATAAATGATACAAAATAGTAAATATTTTTGCCAAAAATCCATGTGCTATAACAAAACTACTTACAGCCAGAGTTGTAACATACCCTTGGGGTGGGTAAAGATTTTTTTTATGTTATTATAAATGTATTGTTTGATACATAGTCTATGGTACTTTATAGCTTGTCCTTATTCTATCTGATTTTAATTTATATTAAAGACAAGTTAGCTATAAGATACAGTGATCCACGTGACTTGATTCACTCATATTGAGTGGTATGTATTATTATTTTTTTGCATGGTCTATTAACATAAATAGATTTATAGAATAGTACTGCACTTTTTTTGTGTAGTTACAGTATAGCTATTGGGACAGAAATCAGGGAATGGTAATAAATTCGATATATGGGACTCCCAGGATACTGGACAGCTTCTATCCTGTTTAGGCTGGAAAGAGCAGCCACAGAAGGGATGTACTCTTCGTCCCACCGTTTTGCAGGTGTTGGAACTTAGGGATGAGGGATTCTGACAAGAGTTTGTCTGCTGCCTGATTTCTGTCACCTGTTCTGCTAATTAGAAAGCAGGTATTTAAAGCTGGTTTCCTGGTCCTTCTCCCCAAGAGCCTGGAGGCAGGACTGCTGCTGGAAGCAGAAAGGGGAAAGCCTTTCCACAAACAGGGTAAATCATTCTGATCCTGTTAACTTGTACATTTCCTTATTTTGTTCGTTGGAAGCAGGCAAGCCGCTCAACACTAGTCAGGGTGAACCTGTGTTAGTTATTGTAACGGATCAGGGGACACGCGCCTCTCAGCGGGTCCCCATCACCTCTGGCCCCACGGCGGCTCTCTGGCCCGGTTCCCCGCTCCCTCAGCCTCTTACCTGTCCCATGCCGAGCCGTTCCTACGCGGCGTACGCCGCATCCGCACGCACGCGACCGGGGCACGCGCACGGCAGCCTTACAGAGGGTGCGCGCACCCGATCCTCTTACCAGCCCTCCCGCGCCACTAGCGCCGCCCCCCATCGGCTGCAGGCCATTACCAGGAATCACACCCCTGTCTCCCTCCCTGCTCACCTGGACCTATACCTGCGAGCACCCAAACAGGCCTCCGCTCCACCCCTTGCTACCATTGGCCCTCCTTCCTTTACTACTCCAGTCTGCCCTCTCCGTCGTCGCTCAGCTTAGCTTCTCTGTGGCTCCTGTGCAGTGTCTATGCCTAGCTCTGCTCTCTGTTGCAGCTCTTGTTCCTGTCCCTTCCCCTGTTTGGATACCCTTGGATTGATCTCGGCTCGGCTTGATTACGTGTACCTCTCTACTCCTGGACTCTGCTTTGGACCTCACTACGCTGCTTTCTCCTGCCCCTGACCCTAGGCTCTTGGACTTTCACGCTCCGACTTCTGGCACCCCGGACTCAGCAAGTATATTGTTAACCCTTTTCTCACCAGGCCCGGCAACGCATCTTACCACACTCCGGGCACGCCCTCACTGCTGTGGGTGCATGTTATACCCTTACCCACCTCAGTACTGGGGACTGGCCAGGTCTGCGGGCATACAGGCGTTACATTATGCTGAGCCCAACAAACGCAGACCCCCCTGAGGTGGGCCAAGGTGTCACTATGGATCACTGGCAATTTTTAAGCGACCAAGTTACCGCTGTGGCGCAAAAACTTTCTACACTCTCCCTGCGGGAATCTCCAGCTGCACCGTCCCCTCCTGCCCCACTACCTACAGGTAATTTGGAATCACCTATTCCACCTCCTAACCTGTATGCCGGAGACCCCCTTACTTGCCGGGGATTCTTGAACCAGTGTGATGTCCAGTTCGAGATGTCCCCATCTCGGTTTCCCTCAGGTCGTTCTAAGGTGGCCTACGTCTATGCTCTGCTCACTGGCGATGAGCTCGCTTGGGCTTCTCCCCTCTGGGAACACCGATCAAACCTAACCCAAGATTACCCCAAGTTCCGGCGAGAATTTCAGCTGGTCTTTGACACACCAGCACGTAGGGAGACTGTCGCTTCTTCCTTGTTCCATCTTTCCCAGGGTCGCAGGCCGGCTGCAAGATATGCGGTGGAGTTCCGCACCATCTCTGCAGAAACCCAGTGGAACGATGAGGCTTTTGCTGCGGCATACTGGCAGGGTTTGTCCGAATCCCTCAAGGATGACCTCGCAGCTCATTTTCGTCCCTCATCTCTAGAGGATCTCATTGCCCTCAGCATCCGGATGGACCAGCGCATTCAAGAGCGACACCACGAGCGCCAGTGCCCTCGTTTACGGTCTCCCTTGCCTGTTTCTCCTAGGTCTCCTCCCTTGGCTCTTCCTGCGTTGGACACCCCCAAACCGATGCAAATCGGTAGCCAACAGCTTCGGGCCGCTGAGAGAACACGCCGCCGAGATGAGGGTCTCTGCTACTACTGCGGCTCCCCGGAACACCAACTACGTCACTGTCGCCTGAAACCGAGAAACGAGAACGCCCAGTAAAGGTAGAGGGGCTTCTACTGGCTACCATTTCTCCTTGCCCCTCTTCCCCCAAAGAGCTACCGAAGAGAATCCTTCTCCCCATAACTCTTGTGTGTCCTAATGTCAAGGTAGAGGTTGAAACTTTCATCGACTCCGGGTCTGGTGGCAACTTTTTGGATCACGACTATGCTTGCAATAATAAAATCCCGTTATTCAAGAAGAAGTCGCCCATCAGCCTGGAAGCCATCGACGGCCGACCGCTCCAACCAGCCTTCATTATTTGGGAATCTATTCCCCTCACCATGACCACCGTGAATGGTCATACTGAAGTCATCATCTTCGATGTCTTCCACTCCCCTACTGTCCAGGTCATTTTGGGACTGCCGTGGCTCCAGCTTTACAACCCGCGTGTTGATTGGACCAACGAACTACCGATCCAGTGGGCTCCTACCATGGAGAAGACACCTCTACTCCTTCTCTCTCTTCCCTGCCAGAGGTATACCACGACTTTTCGGATGTCTTTAACAAGACTCAGGCTGAAGTTCTTCCACCTCATCATTCGTACGACTGTCCCATTGAATTAATTCCTCCAACTACACTCCAAGTCTAAATCATATCCCTTATCTGTGCCCAAGACCAAAGCTATGGCGACCTACATCCAGGAGAATCTTAAGAAAGGGTTTATTCGAAATTCCACCTCCCCGCCGAGGCCGGTTTCTTCTTCGTGAAAAAGAAGGATGACTCTTTAAGACCCTGTATCGACTTTCGTGGGCTTAACAAGATTACAGTCAAAAAACGGTACCCTCTTCCTCTAATTTCGAAACTCTTTGACCGGCTTCAGGGAGCCTCTATATTTTCCAAACTCGACCAGAGAGGAGACTACAATCTCATCCGAATACAAGACGGTGACGAATGGAAAACTGCTATATATATATATTGCTATATCGGTTATTGTGGTTATATGGCAGTACATGCTGCGGTTACCTTATGACAACACCTGGTACTCCCTACATAAGCAACATCTAACCAGTTACTATTGTAGCAGTTTAATACATCTTTGCCATCCTCATAACTCCACAATTGCACTTAGCCTACAGCTGCAATTAGGCATTCTCTATGGCATAATGGAGGGATAACATTCTTGCATTAGCTATATTTCAATAGCTGAGTTTGTTAATAGCATAGCCTTTGAGTACCATTAGGCAGAGCAATAACACAACAGACTGAGATTACATCTGATATCCTTTTGCAACCTATGGTTTGTCAGATATACCACAACGCAATAGCATATTCCATCTACATATTAGATGTTACTGCATCACACTAGCCATATCAAATAGGACCTGTACATACTATTTAACTCCTATATGAGCGTAGCCTCACTACATTAGTAGAATTAATTTGGGATGTCAATTTGAGTATATATAGATATACAATCATTATATCTCCATTACGGGACTATTTACTCATAGGCCACACTAGCATGGGGATTTTAATAATGTATATGTGTTTTTAGCCTTCTATGTAGAAATTAATAAAAAATTTATTATTTTTGATTTCCGCGGTGATTCTGGGCAACTTACCAGTAATTTGTAGTAATCACTACAGGGCAATTTTCAGTCCACTTTAGACTACCTCAGGAATGAGTGCTCAATAGAGGGGGAACCTTTCTGATCACCTTTGATCAAAACTGTTAATAATATAACCTTATCCTCCAGAGCACCTTTCACTTCACTTGAATCTATTCTATTGTAATTATGGTGATGCGGTCTCACTCATCTATGCTCTGACACTTTAAGACCCTGTATCGACTTTCGTGGGCTTAACAAGATTACAGTCAAAAACCGGTACCCTCTTCCTCTAATTTCGAAACTCTTTGACCGGCTTCAGGGAGCCTCTATATTTTCCAAACTCGACCTGAGAGGAGCCTACAATCTCATCCGAATACAAGACGGTGACGACTGGAAAACTGCATTTAACACGTGTTCGGGTCATTATGAATACCTATTGATGCTGTTCGGCCTCTGCAATGCCCCTGCCGTCTTCCAAGAATTTATGAATGATATCTTCCGGGACATTCTGGGAATCTTCGTCATCGTATATTTAGACGATATCCTCATTTTCTCCAAGAACCTGGAAGAACACATTCGTCACACTAGGGTTGTCCTCTCTCGGCTGCGTGCTAACAGCCTCTACGCGAAGATGGAGAAATGTCTCTTCCACCAATCTTCCACAGCCTTCCTTGGCTATATAATCTCCGATAAGGGTTTCACCATGGATCCTGAGAAATTGAAGTCTGTTCTGGATTGGCCGCTGCCGAATTCCCTAAAAGCCGTTCAGCGTTTCCTTGGTTTCTCTAACTACTATCGAAAATTCATCCGTAATTTCTCCACTATCGCTTTACCCATTACGGCTTTGAACAAAAAAGGTGCTGATCCTACAGCATGGTCTTTTGAAGCCATCAAAGCCTTCGAGTTTCTCAAAAGAGCTTTCGTCTCCGCCCCCATCCTTCGTCATCTGGATACATCCCTACCTTTCACCCTGGAGGTAGACGCTTCTGATGTGGGAGCTGGGGCAGTACTCTCACAAAGAGCCTCTTCACAAGAAAAACTCTATCCATGTGGATTCTTTTCTAGGAAATTCTCTTCGGCCGAGAGAAATTATGATGTCGGGAACCGTGAACTTTTGGCTATCAAATTAGCTCTGCAAGAATGGAGACATCTCCTCGAGGGCACCAAAGAGCCAGAAGCCATTCTCACCGATCACAAAAACTTATTATATATTGAGGGGCTCGTCGTCTGGGATCCCGTCAAGCACGTTGGGCACTGTTTTTCTCTTGTATCAATTACACGATTTCTTATATTCCCGGTACCAAGAATATCAAGGCCGATGCTCTTTCTCGCCAATTCTCTTCGGAGGAAGGATCTAACGAATCTTCTGAGACGATTCTTCCCGCAAAATATATTATTTCTGACAATAATTTTGATATACTGGATGAGATCAATAAAGCCCAGGTTCATATTCCTTGGAGATTTAAGGTGCCAGAAGGACATCTGTACGCTGCTCCACGTTTTTGCCACAATATCCTAGAGTGGGGGCATTCTTCTAGATCTGCTGGTCATCCAGGCTTCAAGAGAAGAGTGGATCTTATTAAACGTACCTTTTGGTGGCCTAAGATGAACAAGGACATTTTTGATTTTACCAGAGCTTGTCCCGTCTGTGCTCAGAGCAAGTCCGCCCGACACAAATCTTCCGGCCTCGTCCTGCCTCTTTCTATTCCGGAATGGCCTTGGAAGCATATTTCCATGGACTTTATTGTGGAACTTCCAAATTCTCTGGGGATGAATACGATCCTCGTGGTAGTGGACAGGTTTTCTAAGCACAAACACTTTATACCCCTCAAGGGTCTCCCCAATTCAGCTACCTTGGTTGACATTTTTTCTAAGGAAATTTTCAGGTTACATGGCGTACCACTTTCTATTGTTTCAGACAGAGGTACTCAATTCATCTCTAAATTTTGGCGAGCGTTCTCTCAAAGATTTGCCATTTCCCTTCTCTTTTCCTCGGGTTACCACCCGCAAACCAACGGCCAGACGGAGAGAATGAATCAGACCTTGGAACAGTATCTCAGATGCTTTGTGTCAGAATCTGAAGACAATTGGGTGGACCTATTACCCTGGGCGGAGTTCACTATTAATTAGCTGAAGAATGAGTCTACGCAAGAGTCGCCTTTCTTCATTAACTATGGGTACCATCCCAGCAGTCTTCCGCTCTCCTCCCTCCCTTCTGGTGTTCCTGCAGCAGATACTCACGTCTCTAATCTACAAAATTCTTTGAAAAAGATTCAAAGAGCCTTGTAAGGGTCCGTCCAAAAATAAAAGACGCAAGCAAATCGGCGACGTCAGGTGGGCCCAGTATACAAACCTGGTGACAGAGTTTGGCTATCTTCAAGAAATATCAAGCTGAAAACTCCTTCCCAGAAGCTGGCTCCTAGATCCTTGGGTCCCTTCACCTTGAATGGATCAACCCAGTAGCGTATCGTCTTTCGCTTCCTCCCACCATGAAGATACCCTCTGTGTTTCACGTGTCCCTTCTGAAACCCTTTGTCCAAAATGTACACTTTCCGGACCGTCCTCGGAGACCTAATCCCGTCACAATACAAGGACAACGGGAATACGAAGTCCAGTCCATTCTTGATTCACGTTGTTCCAGGGGCAGACTTTAGTTCCTCGTTCATTGGAAAGGATATGGCCCGGAGGAATGTACCTGGGTACCCTGGCATCATATTCATGCTCCAGCTCTTCTCAAACAATTTAGTCGGAAATTTCCTCACAAACCTTGGAAGGATTGTCCGGAGTCCGATCCTCAAGGGGGGGCACTGTAACGGATAAGAGGACATGCGCCTCTCAGCGGGTCCCGGTCACCTCTGGCCCCACGGCGGCTCTCTGCCCTGGTTCCCCGCTCCCTCAGCCTCTTACCTGTCCCACGCCGAGCCGTTCCTCCGCGGCGCACGCCGCATCCGCACGCACGCGACCGGGGCACGCGCACGGCAGCCTTACAGAGGGCGCGCGCACCCGATCCTCTTACTAGCTCTCCCGCGCCGCTGGCGCCACCGCCCGCACCGCCACCCATCGGCTGCAGGCCATTACCAGGAATTACACCCCTGTCTCCCTCCCTGCTCACCTGGACCTATCCCTGCGAGCACCCAGACAGGCCTCCGCTCCACCCTTTGCTACCATTGGCCCTCCTTCCTTTACTACTCCAGTCTGCCCTCCATCGTCGCTCAGCATAGCTTCTCTGTGGCTCCTGTGTGCAGTGTCTATGCCTAGCTCTGCTCTCTGTTGCAGCTCTTGTTCCTGTCCCTGCCCCTGTTTGGATACCCTTGGATTGATCTCAGCTCGGCTTGATTACGTGTACCACTCTACTCCTGGACTCTGCTTTGGACCTCACTGCGCTACTTTCTCCTGCCCCTGACCTAGGCTCTTGGACATTCACCCTCTGACTTCTGGCACCCTGGACTCGGCAAGTATATCGTTAACCCTTTTCTCACCAGGCCCGGCAACGCATCTTACCACACTCCGGGCACACCCTCACTGCTGTGGGTGCGTGTTATACACTTACCCACCTCAATACTGGGGATTGGCCAGGTCTGCGAGCATACAGGCGTTACAGTTATTGCTCAGATGAGCAGGATTTTGTTTTGTATCTGTATTCAGTGTTGCAGTCTCAGTGCCTGGGACTGAATAAACCAGGCAGAAGCCTGCTTATAGGAACAGTACACTACGCCTTATCGTTTTTCCTACCCTAAAAGACGTGTTCTAGCAGACCCAGACAGACGTCGGATCCCCCTGAGTAAGCCGTTTGTCAAATATGGTGGAGAATGCGGGCAGAACACTTGAAGGTTTGAGGGTAAAAGAACTTATAGAAAACAAAATTGTTGGTAAAACAAGATGGACGACGTGGTGAATGTCTTGGTACACTATGTTGCTGCCCAGCAAGAGCCAAAGCTAACATCTATGCAAAGTTAAAGTTGGAGATCCTCGTCTGCCTTGGCGTATGCACGCCTGTTCGCGCCCACAGGTTTCACGCATGGTTCTTCGCGGTGGATAAAGCCACCCGATTCCAGATGTATGACCTCATCCACCTCACCCGGAAGTGGCTGCAACCTCAGATCAACTCATCAAGCCACATCGTGGAATGGTTAGTCATGGACCAGTTCTTGAGGAAACTTCCCCTAGCCCTACGCCTAAGGGTCAGCCAGAGTGACTGCCACAATGAAGAAGAGCTGGTGGCCCTCGTAGAACGATACAGTGCAGCAGAGGAGCACCTGCAACCCACAGGCCTATAGCATCCCCACAACCCAAGGACCTAGGACTCTTCCAGAGATGGTAAAAGGGTACCAGGTTTAAAGGGGGCAGAAGAGCGGCGACCACCTTCACACAGCACCACCGACACTGGCTCGCATACTAAGGGCAACAGCCGACATGGAGTGCCACGAAAGGGCGCTAAGTGGGACACAGACTATATACCCAAATGTGAAAATTGTTATGAGAGGGTCCACACGGCGAAAGCTTATCCACTTAATACTGAACTAATGCAATGCAATAGCATTGAACCTTATTTTTTGTGGTCTGAATATATGGGCCCTAGCCCAGAGGACCCCTTGAATAACCATCTCTGGGCATTTGCTAAGGTAAATGGTAAGAGGGTTGTGAGGATGGGGAGGATTTGGCCCGGGTTTAAAGGGGTTACCCCCCAATTGGCCACCCTCTACCCTCACTTGGGAAGCAAGGGGTTAACTGGACTGAGGTCCAGTAATGTGTTTTTACCTCGCTTCAATATCCAAATGCTTATTCCCCTGTGTAACTGTATCGTGTTATCCTAGTGTTTGCACCCACACATACACTAGGGTTGCTGCGGGAGGGAAAGGGGTAATATTAAAACAGTGATTCTAGCCCTTTGTTTAAATTACCCTCAAAGATGCCTGCCTACTAAATGCAAATGGTCAGGAGAGCGACCAAATGGGTAGGAAGCAGCCCCTGATCAAAGGCTACCTGTTTGCAGGAAGCTGGAGTGGATTGTGAGCGTTATAATTCACAATTACAAGCCATAGTATCCTGCCATGTGGTAGACTGGCCAAACGCCTCTGATTTAGGAGTGGGGCTACAGAATGAGTGACCTTATTAAATATAAGAATATTATGAGATGTCCTCGGCTGAACATGCTAAGAGTTACATATGTGTATTCATGGGACCAAGCCCCAACTAACGAATACAGACACCTGAGGTTTAGCCGGTTCGAATAGACAGATATTAATATCTCTCTTAATTTTAATATTACACTGTAATATTTAGTCTCGTTGGGAGCGTCATGCATTCCGGAATGTATTAATATGTCTCGCGTGCCGGTAGGTACTACTGAACTGAAGTTATGAAGTTATTTAGATAGGAAAAGCAGTTTGTAAACGTCCTTGGGTGGGAGGAGTTTTACTCTGGGGAAAACTGTCAACTTCAACGCTGATTTATTAGAGGGGCTGGGTTTAGGTTGTGTTCAATGGGAAATAATGGTATAAGAACCAGGCTCAGCCTATGGCTATTGTCTTCATGTATAGTGCTTGATGTTTTCATGTCTGCATGTCTTCATGCATGAGTCTTCATTCATGAGCTGCACGTCTTGCTGTGATGTCAACTGAAATATGGAAGAAATGGCCCATCCTGTATCCTGATGGCTTTCTTGTCATAATCTTTAAGTAAGTGTCTATATTTTGCCTGTTATTTGTATATCTCGTGTGTTCACCTTTATCAAGGAATAAATTATATTTTATCATATCTAAGTCTCGTCCCAGTTCAACCCAGTTATATATATATATATATTTGGTGTGTATTATTAATAGCCTGTCACAAAGCTCCCGTCACAGGCTTATTAATAAAACTGGTGGCAGCGGTGGGATTTAACTGGACCTGTATTACTAGTGTTCTGTGGAATACTGTAATATAGTGGGAACTCGATGTAATTGCGAGTTCCTGGGACTAAAGATATTGAACACACAGTGTACAACATATAACACAAGATATGGCACCTCCTCACTGTTCCCCTACTTGTGAGAAGCATTGCCTCCTGAACCAAAGTGCCGGCCATCCGTCTGACTGGAGCTGGGCACCGAGACCAGAGGAGTGCATCAAGTCGGCGCGGGGACCAGCAGTCAGCAAGGCTGAGAGAGAGACAGCGATCAGTGAGCATGAAACCCGGCAGGCTGAGCAAAGATCCACAGCTGCAGCTGCTGTAACCATCAAACCGCCCGGAGAGCAGGGAATGGACCCAGCTCCAGGATGGCAGAGATTTGTGGAGGGAGCGGGTGGTCTCGGAGACCATGGAAGTCTTGCACCAGGAGAGGTAACGGCCGTTGTGGCGGTCCGTCCATTTTCCCTGAAAGAGCTGGCACTGGTGTGTTCGTTGGGCAAGACGTGGTTCACGGCAAAGTGGACCCAGTTGCTGGCGTTGATACCATACCGACCCACTTATCCCCTCCCAGAGCCCGGCGCTCAAGCAACTCCGCTCTGGACTCCGTTGCCCCTTGCTGGGGTTAGTCCACCGGTGGCGGAGAAGCTCTGGAATGAGCACGGCGCTCGAGCAACTCCGCTCTGTACTCCGTTGCCCCTTGCTGGGGTTAGTCCACCTTGGCGGAGAAGCTCCGGCAGGCACTGCGGCACTGCCACCAAACGGGCCACAATAATGCCCAGTGCCCGGACCGTGCGCGGTCGGGCGAAGAAGCCCCTCAGGGCCAGCGCTCACGAGCTCCGGAAAAGATGACCCAGTTAGCGGCATCCTCTGATGGCTCCCGCCCAGCCAGGGTGACAACCCTCCTCGGGACGCCTCCTTGAGAACCTGGACGGGCTGCATCGGCAACAGCAGCGGAGAGCAGCGGCCATCCACCTGATCCCGGCGGAGAACCGACGGCGGAGAAGCCGCCACTCCGGCATTCTGCCGGCCGCAATTTTATTTGGTGGGAGGGACAGGGTTTGCGGGAGGGGTTTATTTTACCAAGTTTGCATGGAGCTGTGTTCCTCCACAAAGACCTGGGACCCTTGTCCTGCACCGTTGTACCTTTACCCAACCCGGGCGCTGTCGTGGCAGCGGCCCGCTGCTGCTCAGCCCAGATGGTGCCGGCGGCGGCCACTCCAGTCCCCCTGCAATTGGGATCAACGAAGGCGGCGGTCTCTGCGGGGACCAGTGAGGTAAGCCAGACCAAGTTGCAGACTGACCCTGACTTATTTTTCCCTATGACTGTACCCTGTTGTTTCACTATACGGGTGACTGGGGGGTGGCAGGAGATAGGGGCACCAGGGGAGGGGAAGGAAGGGCCGCTTGTAGGGCAGCTAGACTTCCCCATTACTCTGGCGGAGCAGCAAGGGGACTCTCGGTTAAGAGCCCCACTTTTGCAGCCTGGCTATGGGCCGGAGGTATCAGGGGTTGTGGCAAAGTTAGACCACCCCCAGATTTCAGGGGTAGTGGCAAAGTTAGACCACCCCCAGATTACCTGCCGGCCAGAAGCTAAGGTGGGTGCATCTGCTCCAGCAACCCTGAGCTCACCTCCGGTAATGGGGGCACAGCTTCAGGGAGAGGGGCTAGCCCCGTTAGCACCCAGCTCTAGGGTAGGATTGCCTGGGAGAGGGTTGGGTGGGCCAGTGGGAACCGGGGAGGGAAGGCAGCAAGTGAGTCAGCCAGATTTCTCCATTACCCGGGCGGAGCAGCAAGGGGACTCTCGGTTAAGAGCCCCACTGTTGCAGCCTTGCTATGGGCTATCCCTAGGATCCATGTTAGGATTAGCTAGGGAGAAGCGGAGTGAGGGGATGCTGCAGGTAGGTAGCCAGCATCAGATCTCCATGGGAGAAGAAGGGCTAGTGGTAGCCGGGGAGGGACAGCAGCAGGTATGGCAGCTAGAGTTTCCCATTACCCTGGCAGAGCCTCAGGGGGTGTCTCAGATCAGCAACCCCCTATTGCAGCCTAGCTATGGGCCGGGGGTATCATGGGTGGTGGCCAGCTTGTGCCACCCCAGGGATACCTGCCAGCCAAGAGCTAAGGCGGTTGCATCTGGAGAGGTGCCGCTGAGCTCATCCCTGGTAAGGGGGAGACAAGGTTAGGGAGGTAGGTGCACTCACGTAGTTCCAGTTTCTGGGTTAGGATTGCCCAGGGGAGAGAGGAGTGCAGGTGGGCTGCAGGGAGGAAAGCAGCAGGCTGAGGTGCTGTGCCTAGGGGAGGCTAGGCAGGGAGACACCATGGAGCAGGGGGAGATAGGTCAGTGGGGTGTCAGGCAGCTGGCAGAAGCTAGGGATGGGCTAGGTAGGCAGAAGGTCCCTTGTGCTGACGGGCCAGGAGTTACCCCCCTGAAAGATTCCCCAGGGTTCCCAAAGGAGGGGCTGTGGGTAGATAGGCAGCCAGGGAGGAGAGTCAGGAGTATAGCAGAGCAGCTACAGGTGGGCACAGGGCCATGGCAGGTAGGGTCACTACAGGATAGTGACATAGCTCTTTCCCAGACTTGGTTGACAGGAAAGCGACGGTCTGTGCTGGATAGCTGGTCTCCTGTTGGTGCAGAGACATGCCAGTCTCTGGGCAGTGTGCAGCCTGGTCTGCAAAGGGGCCCCTTCACCATGGATTTGGTTCACCAGGCACTGGGTGGGGGGCAGAGGGAGGCAAAAGAGAATGCCCGACGGCCACGGTGGAGCTCTGCTCCGCAGGATCTGGACTTCACGATCCACTGTGGCCAGGACAATGTACTGGACAATGCCGGAGGACAGTGGTATCCCAGTTCCAGGGGGAGGCAGCTGGGGTACCAGGCACCCCTTGAGCAGGGGAGGTGTGACGATGGGAAGGATTTGGCCCGGGATTAAAGGGGTTACCCCCCAATTGGCCACCCTCTACCCTCACCTGGGAAGCAAGGGGTTAACTGGACTGAGGTCCAGTAATGTGTTTTTACCTCGCTTCAATATCCAAATGCTTATTCCCCTGTGTAAATGTATCGTGTTATCCTAGTGTTTGCACCCACACATACACTAGGGTTGCTGCGGGCGGGAAAGGGCTAATGTTAAAATAGCGATTCTAGCCCTTTGTTTAAATTACCCTCAAAGATGCCTGCCTACTAAATGCAAATGGTCAGGAGAGCGACCAAATGGGTAGGAAGCAGCCCCTGATCAAAGGCTACCTCTTTGCAGGAAGCTGGAGTGGATTGTGAGCGTTATAACCACACTTACAAACCATAGTATCCTGCCATGTGGTAGACTGGCCAAACGCCTCTGATTTAGGAGTGGGGCTACAGAATGAGTGACCTTATTAAATATAAGAATATTATGAGATGTCCTCGGCTGAACATGCTAAGAGTTACATATGTGTATTCATGGGACCAAGCCCCAACTAACGAATACAGACACCTGAGGTTTAGCCGGAACGAATAGACAGATATTAATATCTCTCTTAATTTTAATATTACACTGTAATATTTAGTCTCGTTGGGAGCGTCATGCATTCCGGAATGTATTAATATGTTTCGCGTGCCGGTAGGTACTACTGAACTGAAGTTATGAAGTTATTTAGATAGGAAAAGCAGTTTGTAAACGTTCTTGGGTGGGAGGAGTTTTACTCTGGGGAAAACTGTCAACTTCAATGCTGATTTATGAGAGGGGCTGGGTTTAGGTTGTGTTCAATGGGAAATAATGGTATAAGAACCAGGCTCAGCCTATGGCTATTGTCTTCATGTATAGTGCTTGATGTTTTCATGTCTGCATGTCTTCATGCATGAGTCTTCATTCATGAGCTGCAAGTCTTGCTGTGATGTCAACTGAAATATGGAAGAAATGGCCCATCCTGTATCCTGATGGCTTTCTTGTCATAATCTTTAAGTAAGTGTCTATATTTTGCCTGTTATTTGTATATCTCGTGTGTTCACCTTTATCAAGGAATAAATTATATTTTATCATATCTAAGTCTCGTCCCAGTTCAACACAGTTATATATATATTTGGTGTGTATTATTAATAGCCTGTCACGAAGCTCCCGTCACAAGGGTTCAGGCACTACTTGACTTGGGGAGTATGGTTACACTAGTGTTCGAATCCCTGTTGCCCATTGAGAAACAACAGGTAAACAGTTCACAAAGGGTGGCAAATTGTTGTATACATGGGGATAATCATGAATATTCCACTGTTGATGTTCTTATTGAAACAGAGTTGGATTCTTTACATTTCAAAGTTGGTATAGTACCCAAACTGGCACATGATGTAATAATAGGGATTGTCTTTCCCTATTTTCTAAAAATGTGGTCCTCCTCTCAGAATAGCGCCCAGAGTTCAACAGCGGACCATAAAGATGTAATAGAAGAAACAAATCCTTTCCCTTTTTCAGACATGGAGGTCGAGGAGGGCCCAAATAAAATCTTTAGCCCAAAATCCCCTAAAAGATACCTTTAAATGCTGGGGGAAGTCCACTCCTGGCCGTGGCAGATCCCTGTAGCATTGTAACCAGAAAATAGCCCACGAGTAATAGCCGAGACCCCTAAGGCCTCGGCCACGGTGCTGCTAAGCGGGTGGGCGTGCTCACGCTGACTGCGATGAAACACATTGATGCAATGTGTATGGCCAGCGTTAGCAAGCGCCTTCGCATGGGCGGCGCTCACCTGCTTGGTGAGACAACCAAATTTGATTTGGCTGCTCGCTGATGCGTTACGTGAGCGGTTCGCCCAATGAGGGTGAACCAGCTCTGTGACGTAAAGGCTGCGCCCCCTGACACGCCCCATCAAGCGCGCAACTGGCTGGCCATGAAACGCCCAGCACCTGACATCACGGTGCTCGGCCGCCAGCGAGCGCTCTTCCACCCTGGCCGCAGCCTTAGCTTCCTTCCGTGCACTGCAGTAGATCAAAGATGGCTGCCGAGTGGGATTTAATTGTCTGGAACCGGCACTAAACTCATCAACCTGCGAAGGAGGTGAGGGGCTTTTGTGTGTGGGTGTGTGTGTAAGTGGTTGAGTGCGTGTGCAAGTGGAAGAGTGCGTGTGCAAGTGGGAGAGTGCGTGTGTATGTGGGAGAGTGCGTGTAAGTGGGAGAGTGTGTGTATGCGTGCAAGGGGGAGTGTGAGGGGGAGAGGGAGCGTACGTGGGAGAGGGAGGGGGAAAAGAGACTGGGTCGATGGGAGGGGGAGAGAGACGTGGCGATGGGGAGGGAGGGGGTGAGAGATGGGGTCGAGGGTTGGGGTCCCCCAGAATTTCAAAATCGAATGCTAGGGTTCCCTAACCAAAAAAAGGTTGACTGAACTAGAGAGTACTACTGGGGACAGGGGTAAGGCTGCGCTTATAGTGCCTTGCGATGGCGACGTGACATCGCTCCAAAACAAATTAATTGACTCAGTCGCAAGCGCTTATAGTAAGCGCGACGGCGACGGAGTGACATCGCGTCTTAAAATTTGGAAGCCGGGTAAATTTGATTTTTTCCAGAAAGTCACCACATGGGACTGCCTCTAAACCAATCAAATTGCGCGGCCCGCCCCCTTTAGTGACATCACTGGCGACCGTTGCTAAAAAAACAAATGACAAATTATCGCGGGTGGCTACGGGTGACGTCATAAGTCGCATCGCCGTCGTCAGCACTATAAGAGCGGCCTTAGACAGCAGACAGAGCACTGTTCTGCCCATGCTTTGCCTGTTCACGCCAGAAACTTGTGAGTTAAAAGAACCCTCTTCATGTACCAGTTAGTAGCAGGGGTGATTTTAGCGGGCTCAGACAATTATAAGACCTCTCACTCTTGACTCTGCCCCTCTATTAATACAGAGCTGGGGATAATAAATAATCACATGGGGTTCTGCTGACACCTGCTGACCAAGTAGCAAAATGTTATTTAGTATATTTAAAGGGGCAATCCCATCTAGGACCAAAATATACTAATGGCAGTGACAGTTTATAGTATCTTGGTAATTAATGCTTTTTTTTTTCCAACTTAAATTTTTTATTAATTTTCCAAGCATAGATATACATAAAAAAAAAAACTAAATATTAGATGATGGGTATTGGGGGGAGAGGGGTGACACACACACACTCCCACACACATACACGCACGCACGCACACACACACTCTCCCACTTACACACACACACACTCTCCCACTTACACACACACACACACACACACACACACGCGCCCACTTATACACACACTGCCACTTACGCCTCGGCCATGGTTGCTGCTTGCTTGCGGAAGCGTGCTGACGCGCGCTCCCGCTCAGCACTGAGCCCCTATAGCCGCAATTAGAGCGGCTTTAGTAGGGGCTCACCTGCGCTTCCGCATGCTTGCGGAAGCGCAGGTCTTAGGGGAATTTAAAATTCCCCCGCTTGCCGGCGAGACAGGCCGGTCACGTGAGCGGTTCGCCCAATGAGGGCGAACCAGCTCCGTGACGTCACTGGCCCGCCCCCGGCCAGTGACGCACCCGCCCCCTGACGGCCTGCTGAGAGCGCTTGCGGTAAGGAACCGCAAGGCCAGGGAAAGCACCCGCTTTCGCTGAGCCTCAGCGCGCCTCAGCGATCAAGCAGGGAGCATGGACTCGGCCTTATACAGACACACACACACTTAAACAAACACACACATTCACTCACGCACACACAAACACACCCACTTATACAGACACACACACACTTAAACAAACACACACACACAGAAGTGAGAAGGTGCAGGTGGAGCTTGACAAGGGCCGGGAGGAGAACCTCACAAAGGATATCTGGGGCACTCCCTCTAAAAGCAATTATCTATGAATAACAATGTTAGTGAGCCTATAATTGAAAGGTTTTGGCTCAAAAACCAAAAAGCACAGGACAAACCCCAAAAGATGGTGATATACTGGCCCAAATCTTTGATGCTGCACATTGAACTGTTCACAATAGATAGGTAGGTAAGGGGGGAAGGGAGAGAGGGGAAGGGGATGGAGGGGGGGAGGAAAAGGGGGGAAGGGGATGGAGGGGGGAATGGAGATGGCAAATGAAGGGTGATGGATAAAAATGAATAAATAAGTATAGTACTCCCACGGCCATGTGTGAGTGGATATCACATCAATAGAGTTGTCAGGATAACTAAGTGGTCATATTACACTGTGTCATGCTTTATTTAACAAAAATAAAGCCAAAATGGGGAAGCTATGTGTGAAAAACTAAGTACACACTTACTGCTTCCATAGGAATTAAGATGCTAAGTAGCAGACAGGTGCTGCTAATCAAAGGCCCTTGATTAATTGATCATCAGCAAGTGTGACCACCTCTATAAAAGCTGAAGTTTTAGCAGTTTGCTGGTCTGGAGCATTCAGGTGTGTTAACACAATGCCAAGGAGGAAAAACATCAGCAATGATCTTAGAGAAGCCATTGTTGCTGCCCATCAATCTGGGAAGGGTTATAAGGCCATTTCCAAACAATTTAAAGTCCATCATTGTACAGTGTGAAAGATTATTCATAAGTGTAAAACATTTAAGACAGTTGCCAATCTTCCCAGGAGTGGACATCCCAGCAAATTCACCCTAAAATCAGACTGTGCAATGCTCAGAGAAATTGCAAAATACCCAAAAGTTACATCTCAGACTCTACAGGCCTCAGTTAGCATGTTAAAGTTCATGACAGTACAATTAGAAAAAGACTGAACATTTATGGTTTGTTTGGAAGGGTTGCCAGGAGAAACCCTCTTCTCTCTAAAAAGAACATGGCAGCATGGCTTGCAAAGTTGCATCTGAACAAACCACACAACTTCTGGAACAATGTCCTTTGGACAGACGAGACCAAAATGGAGATGTTTGGCCATAATGCACAGCGCCACTTTTGGCAAAAACCAAACACAGCATATCAGCACAAACACCTCATACCAACTGTCAAGCACGATGGTGGAGGGGTGATGATTTGGGCTTGTTTTTGCAGCCACAGGACCTGGGAACCTTGCAGTCATTGAGTCGACCATGAACTCCTCTGTATACCAAAGTATTCTAGAGTCAAATGTGAGGCCATCTGTCCGAAAGCTAAAGCTTGGCCGAAATTGGGTCATGCAACAGGACAATGATCCCAAGCACACCAGCAAATTTACAACAGAATGGCTGTAAAAGAAAAGAATTAAGGTGTTGCAATGGCCCAGATAATGTCCAAACCTAACCCGATTGAAATGCTGTGGTTGGACCTTAAGAGAGCTGTGCATAAACAAATGCCCATAAACCTCAATGAACTGAAGCAACGTTGTAAAGAAGAGTGGGCCAAAATTCCTCCACAACGATGTGAGAGACTGATAAAGTCATACAGAAAACAATTACTTCAAGTTATTGCTACTAAAGGTGGTTCTACAAGCTATTGAATCATAAGGTGAACTTAGTTTTTCACACATGGCTTCTACATTTTGTCTTTATTTTTGTTAAATAAATCATGACACGGTGTAATATGTCGTGTTGTTGTTCATCTGAGGTTGTATTTACCTAATTTTAAGACCTGCTAAGGAACAGATGATTGTTATTATGTCCTGATATGTAAAACCATGAAATTCAAAGAGGGTGTACTTTCTTTTTCAAATGACTGTATCTATTGTGAACAGTTTAATGTGCATGTATATTAACTGTACTTATCATTTTTTTTGTGCTCGCCGAATTCTACCAAAACTAGGAGGAGTACCGGCAGCTGCAGGTCAGAGATTGTAAGGAATCCGCTCCTGGGTTTAGCTGAAACCTATTCTTTACAGAACTATGCAGTTTCTAGACAACTCCCCCTTGTATCTGCAATCAGTGTCACCTGTGCTTGCAATCACTGCAGCTCGGTCTCTGTGCTCTGTCATTGGAGGAATGCCCTCAGACCCCTGTCCTTTGATTGGCTCCCTGCCCTTCTTATGCTGGGCTCTCCCTTTCCCTCATGGCTGAGCATAAACCAAGATTCACTTGGATGTAACTGTGTTTGCCACAAACACTCCTGCCTTAGCCTTGCCTTTTTCCTGTGGCCTTCTTCCTGGTTCCTGTGACCTGCTGCATATCCTCCTTGTAGAGGCCTGCTTCCTGGTTCCTGTAGCCTGCTGCATATCCTCCTTGCAGAGGCCTGGTTCCTGTGCTGAAGCGCTTGATCCCCAGTGCTAACCTTCGGGGTTCCTGGCCGGTCTGCATTCTCCCCTTGCAGAGGCCTTCATCATGGGCCGCTCCCGCTCCTCACGCAGATGCCCTTCCTACGAGGCAGCTTCTACGCTGAAGTGTTACGCACCTGTCTTTCTGTTGCCGAACCCCAGCTTGGATATCGTTAACCCTTCTTTCTCCATCCCTGACCCAGGCTTGCCTATGGATTACCCTGCCTTCTCCAACCCTGACCCAGGCTTGCCTATGGATTACCCTGCCTTCTCCAACCCTGACCCGGCTACGTCTGACCACGTAATCCACACTCCGGACTTTACTCCATGGCTTACGGTCGGTGTATATGCATCCCCACCTCAGCCCCGTGGTCCAGTCCTGGTTTGTGGCGATCACGCCCATTACACAAATAAGAAAAAGGAAATAGATTTAAGCCTTGCTTACTCAGCTGGGAGATGTGGAATCACGACTCAACTCCAAAGAAGCTGAACTGGCAACTGCATTGAGTGGGAAAAGCAATGGAGAAGGACATCTTCAAGAGCTGAAAACTCAAATTTGCTGGTCTTACATGCTCATTAAGTTATACCAAGAAATGACAGGAGACTGGGACAGTAGAAACAGATTCCAGACATCAGGCAGAATTCAAAAACAAGCTGGCAGAGGCCTTGCAAGACCTGAACAAGGGTTACAAGGAACAGACATTTAGTACTAAATTGGAGTCTGAAAAGATGAGGTTGGAGAAGGAGATTCCAAAACTAAAAAATATGTGTTGGTCACAAAAAGAAACCACGGAGAGTGAACTCAATGTCCCCACTTACTTGTATTGAGAGCCTGATGTACCCGTTCCTGATGCCCATGTTTCTGATATCCATGCCCCTGCGATTGAGTTGAACGCACCCATCGGGAAGTTCTTTGCAACGCCTGACGTACCGGTTACTGGTTCCTGTGCCGTCACTGTGGGGACAAATACTTTGCCCATCAATAGACAACCGGAGGAGGGCCATCTCGAGTCGGCTTTCCATGAAGGACAACCTGCTGGTCCGGGAAGGTCATCCGGAGGACCTCCCTGGAGAGGGGGGAGTAATGTCAGGAAATAGCCCTGAAATATTTTCCTAAATCTCCCTCTCTCCCAGTTCCTTTCTCTGTTCATATGGTGTGCTGCTGTTTTGTCTGCTCTGTGGTTCCTCTTTCTGTCTGTCTCCTCTTGTTGCTCCTGTCCTCTGTCCTTATAGTTTCCTGTTCCACCCTTGCTTTTTTTGTGTCCTGACTCCTCATGCCCATGCCCAATGCTTCTGCTTCTTGTGGAGTCCTGATTCATATTAAAGGCCTTTGCTAGTGTTCTGGCTAGTCCTTCGTTTGTTTCCTGCTTGTGAGTCCCTTGTCTTAGTTCCTGCTCCCTAGTCTCAGTTCCTGCTCCCCTGCCCTAATTCTGCCTTCCTGTTGCTGACCCCTGCCTGGACCCCGATGATCCTGTCTTGCCGCCTGCCAGCAACCCCTGCCTGGACACCGGCAAACCTGCTTGCTGCCTGTCACGAACCCTGCCTGTGACCCCAACGATCCTGCTTACCGCCTGCCACCGACGTCAGCCCATGACCCCAACAATCCATGCTCCCTGTTGTTACAGCCACTGAGGTTCAACCTACTCCAGGAGTCTCCCATTTGACATAGCCTTCCTTGACATACTGTAATAGGGACTGTTGGGAGGTTTACTTGCTTTACTAACTTATTGTACATATATTATACTAAATACATACATACAGTGGTGAATAAACGTTTGTGAGCCCCTTAGGATTTTCACATATATAACCCCTTTTCCCCATAACTAATGGAACTACTGGTACTGCCATTACCTGTTGGCTACCAGAAGGCCTGAGCCTCCACCACTGGGAGCCTGGGGTGATCTTTTATTCGCCTTGGTGCATAACCTCGACCTGTGAGGGATCCCAGCGTAGTGGGATAAGCCCCTTACAGGTACCAATAGTCATCACACACACTTGTGGCTGGTTGTCTGGTCCCAGATCACCAGCTGCAAGTAACCACGCGGCGTCCTGTTGCTGTTGCCTATCACTGCCAAGCTACTGGGAAAATGTCCCTATCTAGGGGCCTTTCCCTGTAGCAGCCACAATCTGAGGATAAAAGGAGACCTCCGGCGCGTGGTTATACTCGTGGTTCCCAAAACATATAGGGAGAAATAAAACAAACCACAGAAGAGGGGTGGTTAGAATAGAATCAATATGCAACCTGATATTGATTGGTATTTGACAGAAGAACACTTACATAAGCTGCAAGTCCTTGAAAAGGTTCTTCTTAAATGTGCCTCAAAACATAAAGGAGAAGGATATAGTGTAAAAACGTTTAATGAAAACAATAAGATTTAAAAGAGAATGCTCACTCACAAACGGCCATAGGCATATGGCATTGAAAGGGTTTCCACTCTGGACTCCACAAGCATCTCCCTTGTCTCTCAAGGCATCGGTGCGGCATTCCGTCTCGTCGTCGGAAGTGACATCAGCTGTCGGCATCAGCGGTGGATTCCCCTGGGCTCGTGCACAGCCCTGGTTGCTCCCTTCACTGGTCATCGGCTTGAGCCCTGCTCCTGCACATGCGCATCAGCAGTAGTTCAATCCTAAAGCCGGGTAGAGCTTCCTCCTTCCAACTACGGTGGCCAGGAATGTCCAAATTCTGTCAAATGCGTTTTGCCTTTTGGCTTCCTCAGTAAACTACAATCTGAGGATGGTCAGGGCCTAACTCGGTCTTGAGGGGTAATCTAGGCCTAATCTGGAAGCCACTGACACCCAGACCCTACCTTCCCCTTCTGCCACCTGGATCCAACTGCCCCCACGCTCTCCTTAGTGCCAAACTCCCTCTCTCCTCCCTCTCTCCTCAATCTGGCTGCCTTATTGGCTAACACTGCCCACGGGATTTGGCCACCCCAAAGCACTCTGATAGTGTAGTTCACCTGCGGAGCAATGTCTAAGATGGCTGCCGTTGCTGCTACGCCAATGCGCATGCGCACCTCTCTAACATGGCTGCCACAACCTCAGGACACTCTGTGCATGCACAAGGTGTCTTCTGCACATGCGCCAAACCCATCATGGCGGCGCCCTGTACTGGCGATCCGCCCGAGTGCTGGAGCCCTGCCGATAGCCATAGTAGCCTACCCCTTCCCCTCGCCGCATTGGAGGTAAGGGAGGTGACAGAGGACCCGGCTACACATTCAAACCTAAAATGTTATTAGATCTTAATCGAAGTCTTAATAATAGGGGCTGGATATCTTCGGTTGCCACACTATTCTTATAAAGTCTTACACAAGACATTTTAGCATAGTAAACTGTTTATTTGCAGGTTGCAAATGCACAATGTTTTGGGAAACCTTCTTCCTCAGGTGCAATATTTACACCTGTAAATATTGTACCTGAGGAAGGGAGATTTCCGAAACTTTGAGCGTTTGCAACCTTGTGTAAGACTTTGCGTTCAGCAGATGATGTGTGCCGACACACAGCTCAGCAAGGGACTCTCAAATTATCCACAATTGGGGGGTGGGGCTAGATGCAGCACGTCAAATGACGTCACTACCGGAACCACCAATCAGAACGGCCCTTCGCATTTCGTCACTAGCAAGCAACTTCCTCAGGGGCATACATTCAGCATTGTCCTGTGAGTCCTTATATATGCTTGAACACACATGTTGATACTATCACTCACAGAAATACAGTACAGTACACAATTATCAGTTAAATCCATAAAGGTGCATGACATAAAAATATTGCAATTACTTTAATTGACACAGAACAATAAAAACTAAAATGCAGTGCTGTTTTATAAAATAAATAAAATATTGCATAAGGAGAGACAATATAAAATATAAACACTTGAGCTGTTAGAAATGGACCATATGTTATTTGCTATAAATTTAGGACTTAGATTTAACCCCCTCATGTCCATATGATGGCTGAAAGAGACAGAAAGGAACATTAAATAGACATGTTCATACAAAAAACACACACCATAATATGTTGAGGCATATTGATGAGACAAACACTCAGACAGGGTGAACGGACTGAGTGTTAGCGTGAATAATTTTAACAATGTAAAGTGACAAGTATAATATATAGGAAGTATTAATGACTTACCTATATATTTCACAAGGTGTTTGGAGTGTATTCAATGTTAGAATTAACCTGGACTTTGTGGTAGTGATCAATATCTCCTTCTGGCTTAGGAATACTATTGTTTGTCCAGCTTTTTAGTGCTGATTATCTGTGTATGTGTATGTTGCAGGGTACATGCAACTACACACGTGGGTTTCTTGACAAGGCTTATTTATTTAGCCTTGCAAAATATACAGCACACAAAACAAAAATAGCTTTTTTTCAGCAACAAAAGGAAAATGGCTTTTTTTTAGCAGACAGACAAAAACAGTTTCTCTTTAGCAGACCGTGTATATGGCAGTTGCCCTTTCTATGCAGGGGACAGACAGTTCACAATTCATCTACTTTTCTAATCAGACCTTGTATCAGGAAACTCTCTAGCAATCTCTTTAGCAGCTTACTCCTCACTCCTCAACCGACCGCCTCCATGTGTTTACAGCCTGGGTTTTAACACACCTTGATTAGCCAGCTGGGATCCAACTAATTGTCCTGAGGTTCCCAGCTGAAGTTAACCTAGTGAGTGCTGCACTGCAGACTAGACATAGGTTTTCCAGGCATATAACTGGTGGATTTTGTTTACCCTGTCACAGTGTATATATAATCTATATATTATATACAGTTAGGTCCGGAAATAATTGGACACTGACACAATTTTCATAATTTGGGCTCTGTATGCCACCACAATGGATTTGAAATGAAACAACCGAGATGCAATAGAAGTGCAGACTTCCAGCTTTAGTTCAAGGGGTTGAATAAAAATATCGTATGAAACGTTTAGGAATTGCAACCATTTTCATACACAGTCGCCTAATTTCAGGGGCTCAAATGTACGTAATTGGACAACTTAACACAATCATAAATAAAATGTTCATTTTTAATACTTTGTTGAGAATCCTTTGCAGGCAACGACTGCTTAAAAGTCTGAAAGGCATGAACATCACCAAACGCTGGGTTTCCTCCTCTGTGATGCTTTGCCAGGCCTTTACTGCAGCTGTCTTCAGTTGTTGTTTGTTTGTGGGTCTTTCTGCCTTAAGTTTTGTCTTCAGCAAGTGAAATGCATGCTCGATCGGGTTGGGATCAGGTGATTGACTCGGCCATTGAAGAATATTCCACTTCTTTGCCTTAAAAAACTCCTGGGTTACTTTTGCAGTATGTTTTGGGTCATTGTCCATCTGTAAAGTGAAGCGCCGCCCAATCAACTTAGCTGAATTTAGCTGAATCTGAACAGACAATATATCCATATACACTTCAGAATTCGTCCTGCTGCTTCTGTCACATCATCAATAAACACTAGTGACCCAGTGCCGTTGTAAGCCATGCATGCCCATGCCATCACACTGCCTCCATCGTGTTTTACAGATGATGTGGTATGCTTCGGATCATGAGCCGTTCTAAGCCTTCTCCATACTTTTTTTTCTTCCTATCATTCTGGTACAGGTTGATCTTAGTTTCATCTGTCCAAAGGATGCTGTTCCAGAACTGGGCTGGCTTTTTTAGATATTGTTTGGCAAAGTCTAATCTGGCCTTTCTATTCTTGAGGCATATTAATGGTTTTCACCTTGTGGTGAACCTTCTGTATTTGCTCTTGTGACATCTTCTCTTTATGGTAGACTCGGATAATGATATGCCTACCTCCTGGAGAGTGTTCTCCACTTGGCTGGATGTTGTGAATGGGTTTTTCTTTACCATGGAAAGGATCCTACGATCATCCACCACTGTTTTCTTCCGTGGACGTCCAGGCCTTTTTGTGTTGCAGAGCTCACCAGTGCGTTCTTTTTTTCTCAGAATGTACCAAACTGTTGATTTAGCCACTCCTAATGTTCCTGCTATCTCTCTGAAGGATTTTTTTTTTGCAGCCTATGGATGCCCTGTTTCACTTGCATTGAGAGCTCCTTTGACCACATGTTGTGGGTTCACAGCAACAGCTTCCAAATGCGAATGCCACACCTGGAATCAACTCCAGAACTTTTTACCTGCTTAGGTAGATAAATCAATCCGCGCTCATGCTTCCTAGAAGGGATCTTGAAGTAGATCAGCTCTCCCCTCTTGCTGCTACTGTGATGTGGAGGCACCCCTCCTCCACTGGTAACTTCAGTAGGAAGACTCCAACGTCAGAAGATAGTGAAAAAAGACACAGAAGCGCACCAAGGGTTAAGGATACTGTATTATACAATGGATATAATAAAATGTAAAAACTTACACATAATGTTAAAATTGTCCAGTAGCGGCCAGTTCAAGCATGGTGGATCAGGAGGATAGGCGCAGGAGGTATTGCCGGATGTTCACAGTTCAGTCCCGCGCGCTGGGGCTGGCTTGCTCGGCAAAGCTCAGGTCTTAGTTCCGGGTTGCGGGTATCGCAGGACCCGTATGGAGCTGCCCACCGATCGCCTGTGTACTTTACGTCCCACTCGAGCAGGTAAAACCAGCTCTAAAGTTCGTATAAGGCTGGGACTTGTAAAACCAAATGTCTGGGCACCAACAAGTACTGTATATACTCCGCAACGCGTTTCACACTATTCTGTGCTTCATCACGCAGTATAGAGACACCTATGGGGGGCCTTTTATGCAAACACTCCGAGCTAGTTACCCAATTAATTATTTAAATACCTAGATGTGGACGTAAGCTATATTAGATGCTCTGGGTATTTGACAAGCTAAAGGTATATGTAAACACTTGCTTAAGGAGGTGGAATAATTACTGGTGTTTGTAGAAAACCACAACACAAAGGTGCCACATGTAGATTAATTGAGAGGAGTGTTGGAATCTTATATTGCTAAAGGCTGTCCCTGTAGGTGTCAAATAAATATAAGATTCCAACACTCCTCTCAATTAATCTACATGTGGCACCTTTGTGTTGTGGTTTTCTACATTGCTATATTGCTAAAGGCTGTCCCTGTAGGTGTCAAATAAATATAAGATTCCAACACTCCTCTCAATTAATCTACATGTGGCACCTTTGTGTTGTGTGTTTACATACACCTTTAGCTTGTCAAATACCCAGAGCATCTAATATATCTTACGCCCACATCTAGGTATTTAAATAATTAATTGGGTAACTAGCTCGGAGTGTTTGCATAAAAGGCCCCCCCATAGGTGTCTCTATACCGCCTGATGAAGCACTGAATAGTGTGAAACGCGTTGAGGTGTATATACAGTACTTGTTGGTGCCCAGACGTGTGGTTTTACAAGTCCCAGCCTTATACGAACTTTAGAGCTGGTTTTACCTGCTCGAGTGGGACGTAAAGTACACAGGCGATCGGAGGGCAGCTCCATACGGGTCCTGCGATACCTGCAACCCGGAACTAAGACCTGAGCCTTGCCGAGCAAGCCAGCCCCAGCGCGGGACTGAACTGTGAACATCCGGCAATACCTCCTGCGCCTATCCTCCTGGATCCACCATGCTTGTACTGGCCGCTACTGGTCAATTTTAACATTATGTGTAAGTTTTTTACATTTTATTATATCCATTGTATAATACAGTATCCTTAACCCTTGGTGCGCTTCTGTGTCTTTTTTCACTTTTTACCTGCTTAATTGATGATGAAATAACGAAGGAATAGCCCACACCTGTCCATGAAACCGCTTTTGAGTCAATTGTCCAATTACTTTTGGTACCTTGAAAAAGAGGGGCCTACATATTAAAGAGATGTAATTATTAAACCCTTCCTCCAATTTGGATGTGAATACCCTCAAATTATAGCTGATAGATAGCACTTTAAGCCCATATTCATTATTTAACTGTAACTTGAATTTATTTTGGTACACAGCTGAAACAACAAAAATTGTATCCGTGTCCAATTATTTTCAGACCTAACTGGTAAGTTTGATCACAAGTTCTTTGTATTGAAAAAAAGACACATAAACCGACATTTCGGTCCCCCAGTGGGACCTTTCTCAAGGTGGTGCATCACCTTGAGAAAGGTCCCACTGGGGACCGAAACGTCGGTTTATGTGTCTTTTTTTTTCAATACAAAGAACTTGTGATCCAACTTACCCGAGTGCTGTTTACTGATCTCGTGCTTCAAACGGTATTGTATGGTTTATTATTGCTTTATGGGACAAGCACCCATTTTTTTCTACTTGCAAGTGGAGTGCAGGCTGCTTCTTTGGATTCTATATATATATATATATATATATATATATATATATACTTATATCAACAAATGCACTCTCCCCTGCGCCTTGGTTGAGTGCATTTTGCCCGCTGTCGAATGTTACCTGCGGCGGGGTGCTGTGGCATGGTGTGGCATCTCCCGGCATGTTCCTGCACCTCTCTGTCAAACTTCAGTGTCTCTGCACAAGATATGTGCAGAGGTACACAATTGGAGAGCCTGTACAGCATACAAAAACAAAATAAACACCTACTCCACGTTGTAGAATAACTAAACAATATATGCCCTAAATATCTTTGACTGGCTAGATAAGCCAGTTCCCAGTCCAAAAAACTTAGAACAGTTTATCAGGGAGTAATATATACAAAACTCTTATCAGACCGTACTGGTCCGGTGGTTCCTGTTCTCCAGATGTTGGCTTTGCAGTCCAGCTGCTCCCAGGAATATCAATCTGGTCTTAGTGTGTCTTGTAGTCAGCACAGCCTATGTGCTGAAGACATTATCTTTTCCTCAGGTCAGCACACTTTTGTGCTAAGGAATCTCTCTAGCTTTTTCTCACAGGAGGATTTCCTAAAGCTCTGATTAGCCAGGTGGAGCCTGGTTAATTGAGTGGCTGCAATTAACCAGCTCCCTTCTGGATTCCTCACAGTATTTAGAAGCAGTTTTACAAAAACAGGGATAAGTTCCTGTTACAGTCTCCCCCTGCATCTCCTGTGAAAATGGCTGTGCAGCATCAAATGCCACTGCATTGCTATAACAACGGGATGCTACGTGCCGTCATGACAACACGTAGCGTCCCGTTGCCATTGCAACTCGGCGTCATTTGATGCTACGTAGCCATTTTCACAGCTGATGTCGGGAGTGTGAGGATTGGCGTAAGGTCCCGTCCCCGTCTCGCATCTCGTGGCGCCCGTCAGCCACAACCTGCGACCAGGTGCCGCGTTACTAGAAGCAGAGATACTGCAGGGATCATTTCCAGGCTCTGCCCACGTGATGCATCCCACGATTTCACGGGTGATACACGTCGGCCACAACCTGGATTCCTCAGAGTATTTAGAAGCAGTTTTACAAAAACAGGGATAAGTTCCTGTTACAGTCTCCCCCTGCATCTCCTGTGAAAATGTCCGTGCAGCGTCAAATGCCACTGCATTGCTATAACAACGGGATGCTACGTGCCGTCATGACAACGGGGAGCCAGACGGGACATGGCTACACACTCAAAGGGTTAATGCTATCCATTATCCCACAGCTGCTACTGACTCCGCCCCTGCCTCTCGGTACACAGCATACAGACGAGACCACGACTATTCTAAAGCTTGCCTTAAACTAGCCCGGTTACATTCTGGGTATGTGCTGGGTATGTGCAGGGCTAGTTTAAGGCAAGTTTAAGGCATTTCTGCATTGACTAATGACCCATAGGATTAACACAGCAGGGGTCCCTGGCAGTCCCATTCAGTTTTAATGGGACTGCCAGGGACACCCGCTGTTTATCTGATGGGCCATTAATCAATGCAGAAATGCTGTGGCTAGTTTAAGGCAAGTTTAAGGCATGTATTCAGAATGTACCTGTGTGTACCTGAGTCTTTTTGGCGATTGCCACTGGTTTGTGTTTGAATAGTCGCAGTCTCTGCTGTACCTATGAGGCTCACTCCCTGCAGCCTCCCCATTATCTTTCTGTGCTTTATATGCTCAGCCAGCCCCTTGACAAATTGGCTGAGCATAAACCTGTTTTCATGTGTGTGCTTACCTCCAGCTTCCTGTTGCCTTGTCTTGTCTAGTTTCGCTCCTTGTATTTTGACTTCAGCTTGCACCCAGACTCCTGACTTCTCTGACCCCTGGACCACGGCTATGAACTCGACTATTCTACTCTCTCTACCCCTTGACCTGGGCACCGCATCTACGACTATCCGATCTTTCCACTCCTTGACCACGACAAGTACCTCAACCAATCTGACCTCTCCCATTCTGACCCGGCTACACGATTACAACTCTGCACTCTGGACGTGTCTGCTCGGTTGTTGGTCGGTGGCTATCAATATCCCCATCTCAGCCTCGTGGTCCCACCTTGTTTGTGGTGAACACTCCGTGACAGTATGCTCAGTTCCCACAAACATGGATCCCACTCAGGTGGGTCAACTCTTGACCACGCACGCCAACATGTTTGACAGACTGGACAAATATCTGGAGTTAAATAACCAGTGCATGGAGATGCTCCAACAGTTGGTTCAAACCATTACCGGCCTGACGCAATGCTCCCCTTCCCACTCAGCAACCCCTATAGCGGTGGTTCCAACACCCGTCCCTGTGACTACCGCTTCTGAGCCACGACTACCTACCCCCAATCGCTACGGAGGTGACCCACATGGTTGTCGCGGTTTCCTCAACCAATGCTTCATGCAATTCGAGCTGATGCCTTCTCGTTCTCGTATCTTCCCGATCTAAAGTATACATCATTTCCTGGTTGATCGACGACATCCTGGCGTGGGCTTCTCCCATCTGGGAGTTGAGATTGGATCTTTCCAGTGATATCGTACGCTTCACCAAGGAGTTTCGCAGAGTTTTTGATACACCCGGACGCAAGGTAACGGCTGCCTCCTCCTTCTTGCATATCTCCCAAGGTCACCGTCCCATGGCTCGTTACATGCTATCGTTCCGCACCAGCACCGCAGAGACTGGTTGGATGATGAGGCTCTAACTGCCACCTTCTGGCAAGGCCTCTCCAAGAATCTGAAGGATGCACTAGCGGCACAGGAACGTCCTACCGACCTTGAGGAGCTCATCGCCCTTTGCATCTGAGTAGACCAGCGTTTACAGGAGAGAAGATCCGAGTGAACCTGGTGCAAACAAGGTATACAACCCCCTCTCAATTTCTTCTCAGGGGCTGTCAATCCACCTCTTCTGGATCCAGAGGAACCCATGCAACTCGGTTGCAATAAGTTATCCCCCAGCGAGAAACAACGGCGACGCAATGCCGGCCTCTGCTTATTCTGCAGCAACGTTGGACACCAGGCACTTGCTTGTCCTCACAAATCGGGAAACGCCAAGTCCCAGTGAGAGCCAGGAGAATCAAACTGGGAACACTTTCTCCTCCCGAAAAGAAAAAGATGCCAACTAGGATTCTAACCCCTGTTACCTTAACCGGTTAGACCTTCCATACCTGCGCACGGGCCTTTCTGGACTCCGGTTCAGGAGGTAATTTCATTGACCAGGGATTCGCAGAGAGAGAAAATATTCCCTTGGTACACAAGAAACACCCAGTAGGCCTGGAGGCCATCGACGGACGCCCTCTTCAACCTGCTTTTATTTCTCTACAGACCATCCCATTCCATTTGCGGACACGAGGCTCACACTGAGATGATCCAATTGCATGTCTTCCACACTCCCACGGTCGACGTCATCCTTGGACTTCCATGGCGCCAACTACATAACCCTCGCATAGACTGGATAATGCAGAGCCCTTCCAATGGAGCCATCAATGCTCAAAGAACTGCTACAGTTCCTCTAAAAAAATATGCGGGGTTTCTCTCCCCGAAAGGTAAATATCTTGTTACCTGAAATCTACTCCAAGTTCCGGGACGTCTTTAAGAAAGCACAAGCAGAGGAACTACCACTCCACCGGCCATTCAATTGCCCCATCGATTTACTGCCCAGCTCAGTTCCCCCACGAGGGTCTTCTTACCGGTTATCTCCCTTGATACCAAGGCCATGAACGAATACATCTCTGAGAACCTCCAAAGGGGGTTTATCCAGAAATCCTCTTCTCCGCAGGAGCCAGGTTTTTCTTTGTAAAGAAAAATGATGGGACCATCAGACCCTGCATCGATTATCGGGGCCTTAACAAAATCACTATAAAAAATCGGTACCACTTACCGTTAATTTCCGAACTCTTTGACATACTGCAGGGGGGCACAATCTTCACCATTCGGCCTTTCTAATAATCCTGCAGTATGCCAGGATTTTGTTAATGACATTTTCTGGCACCTCCTTGGCCAATTTGTAATTGTCTATCTTGATGATATCCTAATTTTCTCCACGTCCGTACAGGAACATCCAGGTCAGGTTAAACAGGTACTTTTATGTCTGCGAAAGAATCACCTATTCGCTAAGCTGGAGAAATGTCAGTTTCATCAGACCACGACGACCTTCTAGGTTACATCATATTGGATACAGGCCTTGCCATGGATCCAGCCAAGGTAAAAGTGGTCGTGGATTGGCCTCATCCCAAGACACTGAAGGCCATACAACACTTCCTGGACTTCAACCAACTACTACCGAAGATTCATATTGAACTTCTGCTCTGTAGTAGCGCCCTTTACAGCCTTAACACAGAAAGGTGCCCACCCCGCCTTATGGTCTTCTGCTGCGAATCAGGCATTCGAGAGATTGAAGTCAGCCTTCGTGTCAGCTCCTATCTTGTATATCTGGACCCTGATTTACCCTCCACCTTGCATGTGGACGCTTCTGACGTCGGGGCTGGAGAAGTACTATCACAGAGAATGACACCTCAGGCCAAACTTCACCCGTGTGCCTTCTTCTTCAAGAAATTTTCCCCGGTCATACAAAATTAAGATATAGGCAATCGAGAACTCCTGGCAATCAAAATGGCTCTAAAAGAATGGAGGCACCTGCTCGAGGGGTCTGAATCCCCTTTCACCATACTGACGGATCACAAAAATCTCCTGTACATCGAAAGCGTTCGTCGGTTGGGGTCACGGCAAGCTCGATGGTCACTTTTTTTTTTTCTCGGTTCAATATTATCATTTCATATCTACCTGGCTCTAAGAACATCAAGGCACATGCACTCTCCTGTCAGATCCTGCTGGACTACAAGGCTGAACGAGAAGGACGAGAAAAGGCTATACTGCTTCAAGCATGCATAATCTCCGCAAACATCTTTGATTCTTTGGAGAACATCATTCAAGGTCAGTCCAACATCCTTGAGGGTCTCAAAGTCCCAGAGGGTCACTTTTTTACCACACCGGCATACCGTAGGAAGGTTCTGGAATGGGGCCACTCCTCCAAGAGTTCGGGACATCCTGGCACTAGGAGAACAACTGATCTGCTAGAACGGACTTTCTGGTGGCCAGGAATGTGGAGGGAGACCAAAGAATTTGTCGCTTCATGCCCTACATGTGCTCAAAATAAAACTCCCCGGAACAGACCCACAGGGTTACTTCAGCCTCTTCCTATCCAAGATCGTCCATGGACCCACTTATCAATGGATTTTATAATAAAACTACCGATATCTAAAGGCATGAACACCATTCTTGTAGTGGTGTACCGTTTCTCCAAGCAAGCTCACTTTATCCCTTTTAGGTGGCTGCCGAATGCTTCCAAGCTTTGTGAAATTTTTGTCAAATACATTTTTAGTCTCCATGGGATTCCTCAGGTTATTTTCTCAGATCGGGGTTCCCAATTTATTTCTAAATTTTGGCGTTCCTTTTGCCAGCAACTGGGGATCTCTCTTCATTTTTCTTCTGGTTACCATCCCCAGACCAATGGTCAGACAGAACGGACTAACCAATCATTAGAACAATTTATTTGATGTTTCATATCTGATACCCAGGACAACTGGACAGATCCTCTACCGTGGGCTGAGTTATCTCACAATAATTTATGTAGCGAATCAACGATGGATTCACTGTTTTTCATCAATTATGGCTTTCACCATCAGTCCTTCCCATGACAAGACCCATATCCGGGGTACCAGCAGCAGATAACAGGATCCAACAGTTACAGAACTCATGGGAGAGGATCCAAGTGATCTCAAGAGAGCAGTTTTTCTACAGAAAAAACAGGCTGACTGAAATCGACGAAGAACCCCAGCATATAATCCAGGGATAAAGTATGGCTTTCCACCAAGAACATTCAGCTAAAGGTACCCACAGCGAAACTAGCACAAAGATTCATTGGCTCATTTACCATCTCCGAGAGGATCAACCTAGTTGCCTATCGCCCACAATTACCAACTTCCATGCATATCCCATCCGTGTTGCACACATCCCTTCTGAAACCGTGTGTACAGGACTCTCACTCTCCTGCCCTGGCCTCATCACTTGAATCCCTCCTTATAGACTGACAACAAGAGTTCGAAGTGCAATCGGTACTGGATTCCAGGATATCCAGGGGAGGCCTCCAATATCTCGTCCACTGGAGGGGCTTTGGCCCCGATGAGCGATCCTGGATCTCTTGGGACCAATTACATGCCCCCAGGCTCGTCCAGGCCTTCCACTTGAAGTACCCTCTTAAACCATCCCTGAGATGCCCGGAGGTCACTCCTGAAGGGGGGGGGGGTACTGTGAGGAACAGCGTAAGGTCCCGCCCCCATCAAGCATCTTGTGATGCGCATCAGCCACAACCTGTGTCCAGGCACCGGTTTACTAGAAGGGGAGACACCACAGGGATCTCCCCAGGCTCTGCCCTATGACACATCCCGCAATTCACAGGGGATGCACGTCAGCCGCAATCTGCGTGCTGGTGCCGCACCGTTAGGAAGAGAGACACCGCAGGGACCGTCTCCAGGCTCCGCCCTCATGATGACATGGGCAGTGCACAGTGCGCTCTGACTATGCTCAGACGTCATGCGGACACAGGCACGCAAGGGTTTAATGCTATCCATTATCCCACAGCTGCTACTGACTCCGCCTCTGCCTATCGGTACACAGCATACCTATGATGCTCACTTTCTGCAGCCTCCCCATTGGCTTTCTGTGCTTTATATGTTCAGCCAGCCCCTTGGCAAATGGTTTTCATGTGTGTTCTTACCTCCAACTTCCTGTTGCCTTGTCTTGTCTAGTGTAGCTCCTTGTATTTTGACCTCAGCTTGCACCCGAACTCCTGACTTTTCTGACCCCTGGACCATGGCTATGGACACAAGTATTCTACTCTCTCTACCCCTTGACCACGTAGATAATCGTACTGCATCTACGACTATCCGATCTCTTCACTCCTTGACCTCGGCAAGTACTCCTATCTGACCTCTCCCACCCTGACCCAGCTACACGACAACCACTCTGCACTGTGTATGTGACTGCTCAGTTGTTGGTCAGTGGCTATCAATATCCCCACATCAGCCTCACGGTCCCGCCTTGTTTGAGGTGAGCACTCCGTGACAAGGAGACAGTGAAGTTGGAGAGATGCAGGAAAATGCTGGGAGACGCTGCACCACGCCGCACCACGCCGCAGCACCCCGCCGCTTTTAACACTAAACAGCGGGTAAAGTGAGGGGGAGAGAGAGGTAGGGTGATTACAATTAGACAAAAAAAAAATTGGGAATGGGGAGTTGGAGGCGAGTGCCTTTTTTTTCAGGCAAGAGGCTTTTTTCCCAATTTGTTAAGCCAAAGCCAAATTGAATCTTTTGTAAAACATTTTTCAAACCTATTTGTTTCCTGTTGTCTTCCAGGTAAGGGGAGCGCTGTAGTTCTCAAGATGATATGTGAAAAAGAAAAAAAAATGCAGATAATAGTGCAGATGGTAATAAAATATTGGATAATCAAAAAAGTGTCTGTGTCAGTATCACTCACAGATTTATTCAGATAAAACAGATGTATCAGAGATCCATCTCTCTCTGATGGGAGCCCTTTTGTGTAAGCCCTCAGGGGGTGGAATCCTTATGGATGGTGGTCTTTAGACAATAAACTTGTATTGTAGTAGAACCAATCAAATTCTTAATATTCCTCCCAAGGTGTGAAAGAAAAAAGAGAGAGCGCACAATAGTGTGAAATATCTTTTTTCGGTTCTACTACAATACAAGTTTATTGTCTAACGACCACCATAAGGCTTCCACCCCCTGAGGGCTTACACAAAGGGCTCCCATCAGAGAGAGAGGGATCTCTTGATACATCTGTTTTATCTGAATAAATCTGTGAGTGATACTGACAGACACTTTTTTGATTATCCAATATTTTATTACCATCTGCATTTTTATTATCTATTATCTGCTTTTTATCTTATTTTTCACATATCATTTTGAGAACTACAGGGCTCCCCTTACCTGGAAGACAACGCGAGACTCTATTGGACCTGGACAGTCCATTATACAAGGGTGTAGAACTGCTGTATCTGTTTATTTCACTTATATTACTACACTGATCACGTTTGGGTATAGGTTATATATTCACTTGTGTGTTTATATATATATTTTGTACAGTACAAGAGATTACAAATGGTTCTATCACAAAAGATATGAGGTAAAAGATTGCTAAAAAAAAAACCATTCAATGCATTTGGTTACTATGGAGACATCAAAAGATTAATCTTTAACAATGCTAATAATGGTCTGCTTTTTCATGCCATCCACTCTTAACCAATTAAACCCCCATTGCCATTAATTCACTTAGGTTCTTGAAGTAATTGTTCCATTAAAAAAAGTGTAAGGGTAAATCAGAGCTAAAACGGAAGAATCCCCTCCACCATGACCTTTCAAAACATGCTGAAGATGTTGCATAGTACATAATGAAGGTCAAAAGAGGGTGCAACATCTGCAGAATCAATGCTCCTCCATTGGTGCAGTGACAATAATCACAAGCCCAAGCCAACTGAATCTGACCAGCCAAGGCGAAGTATGGGTACCCCAAGAGAAGAAGGAGGATGGGTATTAATAGGACTGGAGAAGGATTGAATCTAGGAGGGCAAGAGCAGAACAGTTCTTGAATATAATAATGTCTTACTGTGGTAAATAATTATTTTAGCATATGTACTGTATAGTATTTATGAATTATTATTTATATATATATTTATATATAAAAAAAAAGTTTTACCAGGAAGTAATGCATTGAGGGTTCCCTCTCGTTTTCAAGTTATTAGGTCTTTTTACAATGCGCTACCACCAATTTCCATTTGCTTGGAAACTCAGAATTATTCAAACAATACATGTTATACGCTTAACCTTTGTGGTCCCTACTGTTTGTAGTGCATGCTTACATGTGGTAGACAATGCCTTGTTAGGTTAATACTTTTTAAAAGATTTTCTTTTTGTCACAAAGTTTTAATAGGCTTGATAAATTCCTTTATTATATAAACAATGGTATTACTGGGATATTTAGACTTTTCTTTCAATACAATAAGCACTTCTTTTATCTACGATAATTAGTTCTGCGGCTCAGATGCTTCAATAGGCTATCTTAATGCCGATGGTAGAAATGGATTGATGGCGGTCACTGCATAATGGAACTCAGCCAGGGAAAAGTTAAAATCAGCTTTATTTCACGATGCTGCACATTACAGAGAGAACATCTCTGACGCGTTTCGTCCCGTCGTGGGACTTTATCAAAGAGTAACATTCTCTCAAAAATGCAGGCAATCTAAATAGGCAGCCCTTTCCCCTTATTGGTCAAACGGTAATAAGCCACAGTGATGGACAATGAGCTTGATTGCGCTATGAAAGCCAGTGAAAAAAATCAGGCTGCTCAATATAGGATGCCAGCATGTGGTTAGAATAAACATACATACATATAAATGAAACAAAAAAGAAAATGATAACAAATTTTAAAACAAAGAAAGTAACGTGAAGCATCTATACTATAAATATATAACAATATACAAATATGTGGTAATAATCCCGAGGAGAAGTATAGAAAATTGTTAGCGAACATTAGAATAATATACTGCAAGTGCCATAATCTGATGGACAAACAATATAACAATTGATATGGTTAATATAAAAATCAAGCATATATATCATTGAAAATTTTAAACTATTAATAATTGATACTAAAACAGATTGAGCACATATGCCAAAGAATAATGACCTGATATAAAGTATATAATTACTGATGAAGTGATGTATCAAATACACACTCCCAAGACTCCCCAAACCATTAACCCTGAAGGAAGTGTTTGGGAGTGTGTATTTGATACATCACTGTATTGTTGAGAGAATGTTACTCTTTGATAAAGTCCCACGACGGGACGAAATGCGTCAGAGATGTTCTCTCTGTAATGTGCAGCATCGTGAAATAAAGCTGATTTTAACTTTTCCCTGGCTGAGTTCCATTATGCAGTGACCGCCATCAATCCATTTCTACCATTTCTACTATCTGGCTGGAGCACGCTGGCGATCCTGCTGCTTAGGGAGCCGTGTATCCCTTCCAGCGTCTGACGTCCGCCCCCTGAGCGTGAGTAGCGTCGGAGCGCACGGCTTGCTGGGACCTGCCCAGAGAGGCAGTGAGACAACGCCATACACCTCGCGTAGTACCCGTGGAGCAGTGAAAGGTGTGCAAGACGGACACAGACGGCTGGGACCTGTCCTGGAGAAGCAGTGAGACGACACCATACACTGCGTGGAGTGTTCGTGGAGCGGGGACAGGTGCACAAGACGGGCGGTGAGGATATCGGGTTGGGTAAGGGCAGCGGATTTAGACTGCCATGAGTTCATGAGGGAGGCTTCTATCGTGGCTTCCCCTCTTGCCTCTATCTATTTTCTGCTTATCAGCCCCCCACCCTGGTTCAGTCTGCTATTCAACACCTCCCCCCAACTGATATCATTCATTTTATTGGTTATTCTGCAGCATCATTGCCTTAAAACTTTTCTATATATATATATAGAGGTTGCATGCTTACAAACAGTCTATTACACTTGTTAGAGCACAGGACATTTGGGGTTCATTCCCCTATCTTAATGCCGAAGTGATAAGATTGTTGCACATCCTTACTAATTAAATAAATTATGCATCCTACACTGTGACAATTTGGGAGGATTAGCAAGGCATATCAGACTGCCTCTTAAAGGTTCAATCCATTTTACGTACTGTACAAAAAAACAACTCATTGTAAACAACATCACTAAATAATTGTTTGTGCTAAACAAATCAACATTATCATTAGAGAGGGGGGGCTTTTATCAGCAAATAATATCACATATATGGAAATAGCTAACCCCACGTCTCAGCTAACCATGTTGACAAACTAATGTGCTGTACTATCTAAAAAAAATGATTTGTGTAAACACTGTAACAATTCCCAATATTAAATCCCTTAAAATTGTCACTCACATTAGTTCATTTTAATCCTAGATGGCGCTGCACCTTGAAATGTCGTGGATAGTAAATTTGATTAAAATCCATTCCAGAAGAAAAAAACTGAAGTTACATGTTTGATTTACATGTACCTTCCTATACATTATATTAGTAATATTCAGTGTTCGACAAATAATAATAACCACACGCCCGTGGCGAGTGGATTTAGGCCGCTGGCGAGCCGTGCTGCGGCTCTATTAATTCCCCTGCTCGCGCCAAAATTTTCAATTTTTAAAAAAAAATAAATAAATAATTCCTCTCCCTGATTGGTCTGACGCGGGGAAGAGGGCCGGCTTGCAGCTCTGGGTCAGCCTCTCTCTCCCCCCTCCCCTGCCCCCGATCCCCGCTTGCTGCCAGGGGCTCTGACTTCCGTCCCCATGGATGTAGCCGGGGTGGGAGGGGCGCGCGGGCAAGCAAAGTTGGATCCAGTGTGTCCCCGTCCGGCCACGTTTCGCATCGGGGAGGTTGGTGTGGCCGTGCGGATGTCCGCCGCATGCCCCCACATACTCAATTTCCCCCGCAGGCCCCCCGATGTCCCCCGCATGCCCCCCAATGTCACCCGCAGACTTCGATGTCTCCCGCAGACCCCAGATACCCACATACCTCTGGTGAGTGGGACTCCCGGCTCCGTTCTTGTAGTGTGTGTGTGTGTTAGTGTGTGTGTGTTAGTGTGTTAATGAGCTGGGGCTGCTATTCCGGGAGGCTGTGGTGGGCCGGGCCCGATCAGGTACCGGGGGAAGGGGGGGCGCACACGCACACTACCCACTGCGGAGGCTGCGGTGGACCGAACCCAGCGCCACCAGCGCCATGTCGGGCTGCCGGGTCCCAGATCTATTCCCCCCTGCAGCAGGCGCCTCGCTCCACTCTTGCTGTGGCCTCCCGTTTAGGCCCTGCGGGGCGGGCGACGTGCAGGAGAGGTGAACAGTGATGCAAAGGGGGAGTGACCGGAGGTAAGGGGGGGCGGTGAACAGAGGTAAAGGGGTGGTGAACGGAGGTAAATGGGGGGGTGAACGGAGGTAAGGGGGGGGTTGAACAGAGATAAGGAGGGGTGAACGGAGGTAAGGGGGGGAGGTGAACGGAGATAAGGGGGGGTGAACGGAGATAAGGGGGGGGTGAACGGAGATAAGGGGGGGTGAACGGAGGTAAGGGGGGGAGGTGAACAGAGGTAAACGGGGGGTGAACGGAGGTAAGGGGGGGTGAACGGAGGTAAGGGGGGAGGTGAACGGAGGTAAGGGGGGAGGTGAACAGATGCAAGGGGGAGACAGGCTGGACTGGAGAGAGAGCAGAGAGAGAGAGAGAGACAGGCTGGAGTGAGGAGAGAGAGAGAGAGAGACAGGCTGGAGTGGGGAGAGGACTGGGGGAGGGAGGAGAGAGACAGGCTGGGGGGGGGCTAAATGCTCCCAGGCAGGCAGTCACCCGCCCACCCAGTCAGTCACCCAGTCAGTCACCTACCCATCCACCCACCGAGTCAGTCACCTACCCACCCAGTCAGTCAGTCAGTCACCTATCTACCCACCAGTCAGTCACCTACCCACCCAGTCAGTCACCTACCTACCCACCCAGTCAGTCACCCACCCACCCAGTCAGTCACCTACCCACCCAGTCAGTCAGTCACCCATCCAGTCAGTCACCCACCCAGTCACTCACCCACCCAGTCACTCAAGTCAGTCACCCACCCAGTTAGTCACCCACCCACCCAGTCAGTCACCTACCCACCCAGTCAGTCAGTCAGTCACCAACCCACCCAGTCAGTCACCTACCTACAAGTCAGTCACTTACATACCCACCCACCCAGTCAGTCACCCACCCACCCAGTCAGTCACCCACCCACCCAGTCACCTACCCACCCACCCAGTCAGTCACCAACCCACCCAGTCAGTCACCTACCTACAAGTCAGTCACCTACATAAAGTCAGTCACCTACCCGCCCACCCAGTCAGTCACCCACCCAGTCAGTCAGTCACCCACCCACCCAATCAGTCACCCACCCACCCAGTCACCCACCCTCTCTCTCTCTGTGTATCACCCACCCTCTGTGTGTGTGTGTGTGTCACCCTCTGTCTCTCCCCTCTCTGTCTCTCCCCCCTCTTTCTCCCCCTCTCTGTCTCCCCCCTCTCTGTCTCCCCCCTCTGTCTCACTCCCCTCTCTCTCTCTCTCTATCTCCCCTCTCTTCTCTCCCCTGTCTCTCTCTCTGTCTCTCTCTCTCTGTGTCTCTCTCTGTGTCTCTCTCTCACCCTCTCTCTTTGTCTCACCCACCCTCTCTCTGTATCTCACCCACACTCTCTCTGTCTCTCACCCACAGTCTCGCTGTCTCACATTCTGCATCTGGATCTCTTATTTACCCTATATATCTTAACTGCCCTATACTACACCGAAATAACCATTACTGATTTCTTCCAGATCTGACTCAAGCTTCACACGGGAGACATCGGAATCCCCCCATACCCAGAAAACAGGTAAGGAACACATCCCCTCCAATGTATAACATTGCGGGAATGAGGGTATCTGGACATTGAAGGACTGCGGATTAGGTAAGATCCCAGGCGGGATAACTGCTTTAAATATTGTGAAGCGAGGCGTCCAGACACTGGTTAAGGGGTGCAGGAACATTCACACACACACACACACACACACACACACACACACACACACACACACACACACACACACACACACACACACACACACACACACACACACACACACACACATACACATAAACACACACACACACATAAACACACACACACACACACACACACACACACACACACACACACACACACACACACACACACACACACACACACACACACACACACACACACACACACACACACATAAACACACACACACACACATAAACACACACACACACACACACACACACATAAACACACACACACACACACACACACACACATAAACACACACACACACACACACACACACACACACACACACACACACACACACACACACACTCACACACACATAAACACACACACACACACACACACACACACACACACACACACACCACACACACACACACACACACACACACACACACACACACGTGTAACAAGGACTAGTTGTAGTATAATGTAGTACAATAAATACATTTATGTCAAAAACGAATGTTGTTCTGACTAGGAATTTATTAAATGTATTGTATCTATATATTTTATTTTAAAGCGGGGTTGGGGCGGGACTAGGGTTGAGGCGGGACTAGGGGCGGGAATAGGTGGCGAGTAGATTTTTTGGTTCGGCGAGTAGATTAACATACACCACACATTAGTAAGAGAACACAGAAGCAAAGTAATTTAATATGAGCAATCACTATAGTATGTAACAACTATTCAAACTGTAAGTAAGTATGAGCACTGCATGTAATATCAAAATAAATCCACATCTTAATTGGATTTCTAAGCATTTTTACCTTGTGTCACTGTATAACAATTTTATATAGGCAGAGGGTGAAGGTGCAGAAATCATCCATTAGTAAAAGAAAATAATGTAAGTGCTACAGTATTATTGCTATTTCTCGTCCCCTTTAAATGTTACAATTGAAGTAAATATGGTCCAATGTAAACAGTGTATACACTATATGAATACTTTATGACACCTTTTACCAGTTAGGTTTTGTTTATGGTGCAGGGGCGCGACGGATCACACGGAGTAGCGTGTGCCTGTCGCTCGAGCGATCCCTGCACTCTGATGGGGAGGTATGGCCGTGACATCACCAGGCTGGTTTGCCCTCATTGGCTGAACCGCACATATGACGTGGCTGTCGTGTGAAAAAACAAAATTATTTATCGGCTTAATTCAGCCGCGTGGTCGCTCTTCCTCGCCATCGCACGCACTATAATCGCGACCTTAAGGATGTAACATACCTACTATTTTAAACAGGAAGTGATTGTGTTTATGTTTATATTCTGTACTGTACAGCTTCCAAAACTGCTTTGACCCAGGCTCCTATTCAATCCAGTATGCTGCGATGATGAGTCTTCCCTGTGCTAGGGAAGAGATCTGCTCTATTCAGATGAGTGGGACTAAAATCTTCTCCTGCGTAAGGAAAACTGCTTTGGAGCATATTGAATATCTACTCTTTGTGTATCATCAATAAAAAAAAGTCTATAACAGTATATAGAGTATAAATGTTCTCTTTGTAATGAGTGTTTATTCGCCTTCTGTTGAAATCGGGTTTAATTCTAACACTGGGCATTGTTTGGTTTTATTTTGTAGTCCTATAAGTTTTGTATCTTACAATAGGGCTTGTGTCTAATTTTTCTTTCAATCAGCATCCTGTTTATCTAAGATAATATCAATGGAACTGAACAATCAGTTATGTGTAGAAACTTGTAGAATAAAGGTCTCCAAAGTAAACACTGATATCAACTGTGTGTACAAATAATATTTGTTACATTTAAAAGTTTCCCCAATGGAAAACTACCATAATAATAAAAAAAAAAAAAAACTTTGAAAATACATCTAGCATTATGATTCTTAAAACACTGGTATGATGTGTATTGTGTATCAAACTGAAGTTTATAGTGTGTTTTTATTACTATACAGGAAATATATATATTGTCATTATAGAAACAGAGAAACTTGCTGAAAGTGTCTACAGAGGGTATAATCACCTTTTGTATCTGTGAAAGAAGCTAGTAGGTATTATGATGGTCCATGAATGTTATCGGAGCAAATTGTTTGGAACCTTGCCATTTGTCGCCGTTTTCCCCCCAAAAATATATCGTTTTTCTATGTGCTTTGTTGCCATGAAGGGTTAATAAACATATATGACAACAAAGGAGGGGATTTTAATTTTGTGCAAGGTGTGATGGCGTAGGCAGATGGTAACTGAAAAGCCATCCAAAGCAATGTTAACGCAGGGTGGGATGAGGGGAGGTTAGAAAACCAACTAACCTTAGCGGTTTATAAGAAAACACAAATGCATTGCTTTAGTAACCTGCTTAGCATGCAGCACAGTGGGTGAGTGAGTTACCTTTGTGTTAGAGTTTGCATGGTGGCAGATGTATGATGCTGAAGTTGTTATTTATTTTTAATGAGGGGAAATCATTTTGTTTATGTGAGGATGGATTGTACAAGGTCATCGCTATAAAATGTTAGCGATTAGCCATATACATGAGTTTGACTAAGCATTTTTGGGATAATGACATATGTGGTTTGGCTGATGATAAACTGAAGCAAAAAAGGAACCTGCAACACTCAAAAAGGAAAATTGCAGAAACTGCTTACTAATAAATAGAAAAAATATATAATGGTGAGAGATGTTTACAGAAAACAGAAGCATGCTGGGTGTCGCATAACTAGTTGATGACAAACTGTGCCAGAACATCTGGTAAAACCAAGCATTATATGCCAAGTGAGATGGCATCTTTTACTATAACTCATATGAAATGCTTTGTTGCCTTGGTTATATCGACAAAAGAAACAAATAAATGTATGTGTAAATAGTTGGAAAATAGTTCTGCAGGGATTAGGCCACATTTTTTTCCTTCTCTTACATTTAAACCTGCATTTTCTTTAAAATGAAACAAAGCACAATAAACATCTGAGACAACGAGGAGATTGTTATTGTTGTAATCATTTTATACGTAACTTGATGCTTCCAGTTTGGACAGAATTGTTTACTTTAGTCCTTGAAATGCGTGCTGACTCCATAGTTGGCCCTTCATTAGAAGGAAATGCACTGTTAATGATACACAGTATACTCGATTAGTTCTTTATTATTGTGTTCTGAAAGGATTCGGGAAAACTATAAAAGTAAGGTTATTGCATGCACTATCTACTATTGAGAATCTACTATCCCATATACTGTAACTGAAGAAATTATTTTAGCAAGTGGATGTTTGCACTCTTGCTGGGTCATAAGAACTTGTTGGTCAAAGAAGATAATACATGGAAGAGTAACGTGATAATAAAAGAGAGAAACAAGTACCAAAATCTTTTATTTATTGACTTCATGCTCTTACAGCAGATGGGAAAACAACCCAAACCTTTTCATGTTACTCCATACAATATCTACATGAAACATGGTTTAGACATCCATTTTGTATATTTTTTGTGTTTTAACATAGACACTTTTTGTTATGACCTACATTCTGTACAGTATTATGCCACACTAAACACAGAATAATCTTTGACCCAGCATTAAAAATGATGAATAATGGAGTGGACACATTCCTAAAGCATAGTGTGCTACAGTACTGTAGAGGTTGATTGTTTGGGCATGTTTATGGTCAATAGTATCCATCAGTCTGGTATCTTATTGGGCATCTTTAATGTGGCTCTGCAGGATGGTTTGGAGATATCACTTCTCTAAGGGTGGGATAGGGTTAATGATCATGTCCTGCTAGACTGCTGGGGTAAAATGGGATCAACACGTTTATTTGTTGGATGTTGTTGTTATCAGTTAAAGTCTGTGGCCAAAAACCCCATACAGTGGTATGTGTCTTTATTGGTCAATGTATGATTTTGGGTAAAACAGCCCACATAGAATAGCAGCTGTAAACAGAGTGAGACGGTCAAGGATAGTGAGACAGGCAAGAGAAATAAACAGAAAATGAATCAAAGGTGAATTATGTAAGCAGAAAGAACATAACAAATAAGAAGAATATTAGTAGAGCTGGGAGAAATAAGCAGAGTAGACAAATAAAAAAAATAAGGGGAAAGGAAGATAAGGAGATATAATATTATTAAAGGTGCACTTCAGATCCGTTTGTGTTTAAAGCTGGGGGCCATGTTTTTCAAATCTGGTACTGGGACACTGGCCATGGTGTCACTGGGGTTCAGGCATCTTTATGATTTTCTCAATAACATTTGTGCATTTTTTCATGTTTAAACTGATACAACATGGTTTATGGTTTTGCAAGGGAGTGAAATGTAGCAGTTCACTGCTTAGGTCATTCAGTCCAGTAATTCTGTGAGCTGCCATTTAATAGAAGGTACATCATTTGATCACTGGAACATTAAGTCCCCGTTCAGCAAGTCATTTTCTTGTGCAAGCAGATAATAGTTTCCATTCGCATGAATCATAATCCTATTTATTTTAAAGAATGGATCTTACAAGGTAATAAAGAAATATTGTATTTTTAAGTAACCTAATATTTTTTTTTTTTTTTTAACAATCTAATTTCAGTAAATCAGCCCTTTTAAACATTTATGGCAATTCATTACATGGAAATATGTTATTTTACAGAGGATAGTTTCCATTCGCATGTATTCTATTCCTATTTGTTTTAAAAAAAAAATGATCTTAAAGGTGATACAGGAATATTGTATTTTTAAGTAACTTAGTATTTTTTAAAAACAATCTAATTTTAGTAAATCAGCCCTTTTAAACATTTATGGCAATTCATTACATGGAAATATGTTTAGTTAAACTTTCCATTTCAAAGTACTGTATGTACAAAAGGAGGTAGAAAAACATGGCTAGCATGGCAATCTGCATCATATGTTTAAAAATAAAAATTCCATTATAATGAATAGCATATTTTCTTTGACACATGTCTGGTACAATTTGTTTTGCACCAGCAATGCTCCCCTTTTGCTTTGATACATAAATCCCATATGCTTTAAAGCAGCGTTGCCTCGTCTGTTTAAAAAAAATGAATGCAGCAGTTCCTTACATTTCCGGCAATGCAATTGTATAAGCTGTCGATGATCCTTTCTCCTGTGATCAATCAGCAAAGATCCTGCTTCCCAGGGCATGCAATATGCCTGCAAGAGGAAAGAAAAAACAGTAGCAGCGCACTACTGTACCAGCCATCAATGCCCAATAGAGAAGTGTGCTCCAAAAAAACGAATTTATTGAAAACAGGGAAGAAACACATAGTACCACCTATGCGTTTCGCACATCCGCACTTTATCGCGGTGTATCTAGCATGTAAGCACGTAGCATCTTGTATTTATCAGCAGCTGCAGGACATGTGCTGGTGAATCGCAGACCAAGAGTCGAGTGTTCAAGGCACAGGACTTGGCAGGGGGAATGGCCCTTCAGGATTAATACAGCACGGGGTGCCTGCTTCTCAATGGATCCCGCTGTGGGAATCCTACCATCTGCATCAGTCTGTAAGAGATGCGCATTTAGAGTAGACAGAATCAGTCACTCTCTCTGCGCACCTCTAACAGACAACACTCCTGCTTTTATTTTATTTAACACAGTATTGAAGCAAGGGGTCTCCAGAGCTGAACCACATTAATTTCAGGCTTGGGGACTCAATGCTTTCTGAGATACAAGCCCCGGTAACGGGTGCCGGTATCTCTGCCATGTTTAAATTCTACCGCGTCACGGCCCACGTGGCCGGGACATTTAGACAAGGCAGAAACATACCGGCACTCCATACCGACCCTGTAACTCAGGAAGCAGGGGGTCCCGAGGCTGAGATTAATGTGGTTCAGCTCCAGAGACCCCCTGCTTCAATACTTTGTTATTGAAATAAAATAAAAGCATCTTTATTACCTTAGAGCTAGACTCTAAGGCAATGAAGGAGTTAAACCAGAGTAACTGGTTTATTAGGGGTAGAGAGAAGAGGTAGTTGCCCCAGGATGGGTGGTTAGGCCTACTGGAAAGGTTGCGGGAGGAGTTAACCCTTTCATTACCACTAAGGTCCACATTCTAAAAAAAAACACAATTAAATCAAATACAAATCGATGTGTTTCCTACTTACTTACCTGTTTATTTAGCCACATTGTTTTAGACTTTTTCTTTTTTTTATTACCCAAGGCGTACACTGATAAGTGTGCTTTTCTAAAAATGTTTTAAAGACTACACATTTATCTTCCACATTTTTCCCAGGAAAAACATCCCAATTTATTCCTTGTAGATTATTTCTCAGTTTATTAAAATCTGCCTTTCTAAAATGTGAAGTCTTTGTTAAACCCATGTAATATTTTGTTTGACAATTTATTTAAAATGAGACCATGTTATGATCACTGTTTCCCAAATGTTCCCAGACTTGAATATTTGTTATTACTTCTACATTGTTTGATATTACCAAATCCAGTATTCTCTCTCTCCTGGTTTGTTCCTCAATAATTTGGGTCATGTAATTTCTTTAAGCACCCCCAAAAAACTGTTTCCTTTAGTTGTAATGCTAATCTCATTGCTGAGTCTATGTCTGGATAATTAAATAACCCATTATGCAAACATGATCTAGTTTTGATGCCTTCTCCATTTGCAAAAGTACGCTGGCTTTATCTATTTTACAGACATTTGATGGTTTATAGCATATTCCTACAAACATTTTCTTTAGAAACAAAAAAGGGTGAACTGCGCTCTAATAATTGTGAACAAGGGTTTGGTGCTCTTGCAGTGAATAAAGTGATTAAATATATATATATATAGAACCTGTTACTTTAAATGTGAAGGTGTGCAGCTGTATTCGTGGAATGGCTCCACAGACCGAGGCTAGAAGAACAAAGACAAAAGAAACAGCGCAAAAAACCTCATAGTGTAGTATGTAAATGTAACGGGTATTCCACCCCACCCAATCTCATATGTAGTGTCGGTGAGTAGAACATGTAGTGTTACCGGTGTGGTGCGTATACCTGCAGGCTCACAGGAGGTCTGAGCCTCCGCTAATGAGAGCCTGGGGTGAATCCTCTGGAACGAATCTTGTATCACAGCGCCTCCACCTATGTAGGATTCTATGGACGTGTAGAATGACCCTACATAGGAACCCAATTAGAAACCACACACACAGTCAGTGATTATAATAACTAAGGGCTTTACTATGAACATGGAGAATATCATAATCATTTACATAACCTCATAACCTGTGTCCCTCTCACGAGGAGACACTACCCGTGACGTCTCGCAGGACGTTTCCCCAACACTAGGTGATCCCACCCAGTGTCCAGTGAAACCCCCACACCCAATGTCCCGTACTCCTACGGAGATAGTCAATGGGTGACTGCGCAGTCACTAAAACCTCTAGGCCTGTTGGTGCACATGTGTTGGTATAATACCTGCCGAGCACTCCGGTGCTCGGGTCCGCAACAGTCTTCTCAAAGGATCAGTCGGTGAGGACTCCTCCAACCGAACTCCTGCACTTGTGGACCGCTAGGGCGGTCCCCTCGGGAACACAGTCTCTGTGGACCCCAACGTGGGTCCAACCGCTTTCCGGGAACAGCAACCGCCGCTGAATCCCTATCTCTCTAACGGGCAGTAGCGTGACAGGAACCCTAACCTAGGGCCTGTCCCTGATGTACCGCAACCTGAGGTGACTTGGGGAAACTCCTAGGGCCTGCGGGGTTAATAACCTGCCCCACTCCCTTATCTACCCAAGTCCCTAATCCTCCCTAACATCTAGCTACTCGCTACTCCTAACAGCCTGCCGCAGACACACCGCTCTCACTGTCAGCCTGCAGACATTCACACACGCTGCACACACTGCGCCCAGCACATGCAGCGACACACACACAGCTGGCAATCGTACACAGCCACCTGGATCCCGCAGCAAATCATCCACTGCACACACGCTGTGCCTATCTGCCAGTGCGCACAGCACTACCCGCTGTGGCACTGCCAAACCTGCACCTTACACACACTAAGGGTGACCTTCCTATCTAGGGCCGTCCCTTATCAGTTACCCACTAACCTGGTGGGGAGTTGGGGCCTACCTGGAGGGTGTGGGTACCTATCTGGATGCAGGAGCTGCACTCACTCCCTGCATCCTTCCATCCCCTTCAGCTCCGCTGCTCCAACTGACTCACGCAGCTCTCTGCCCGCGAAATGTATCCAATTCCCCTCAGACTCTTGGCCCTCATTGGCCACACTGTCCCACCTGGTGTGCCTGGCCCTAAGCCTCATGGGAATTGTAGTCCCGAGGCCCCTACAATAACATTGGGGCCGCGTGCGCTCCTCCCCTCTGCCTACACTAACTCCTAATGGCCGCCGTAACCCTTCCTGAACTGTCCCTGCGCCTGGCAAGCTATCTGGGGCTGCCTCACCCTTCCCCTGACTATCCTTACGCTCGCGCGACTCTTCCCTGCCTCTCGCAGCCTCCCTGCGCACGCGCGAGCTAACTGGGCCGCCGGGGACCTACTGCGCATGCGTGAACTGAAGCGCAATGGCGGCGCCCTGCTCTGCGGCCGCCGGGACCTTAGAGACGCGATCGCGGCCTTAGCAACGGCCCGATCGCGTCCCCGGCAACCGGCCGCAGGCAGGAGAAGCCGCGCTGCTCCCTGCTCCAGCCCCCACCCTTGGAAGCAGCTGTCGGGTTTTTCAATACCCGCGATCGAGCTGCGCCAGGGAAGGGGGGTCTCAAGGAGCTGCTGGAGACCAGCGTTACACTCTCCCCCTGGTGGAAATTCCAACGTCCTCGCTTGGAGAACGACATCAATTGGCCTAAGTATACACAATAACAATTTGCATCGCATAAACGGTACACTTAGCAAGTTAACTTTACACCACAGGGTACAAGACATATCACATTCAATAATACCCAAGACTGGCTGAGACCATGTGTGGGGCGCCCCGAACTGATCATGTGGGGGTACCTCACTTTTGCGTCCGTGAGCCTCCCGCAGAAAAATTTCTTGGAGAGCACACTCTAAAGCGACAGTTACTGGCTCTTCGCTACTTCCTCCCCCTGGTGGAAGGAGTAGCACAGTGTCTCTGAAGCAGACCTTTACCCGGTCATGCGCGGCAGGGATGCGGTAGACCAGGAGGCCAGGACCTTTCCCGCGGTCCACTACCTGGGGAATGGGGCGCTCCTTTTTGGGCTTAAAGGAGGCCAGTCTCCCTGGATCTTCCTTTACACAGTCTTTGTCCCCATAATTTTGCGAGGCTTCCACTGAGAAGCGAGCACTGGACAATGTCTCGGTTTCACCTGGCAGGGGGGAAAGAGTAGACACCTTACCCCTGCGGTGATGCACGGTGGCCAACAGGTCCTCAGGGACGCTGTCAGTTCCCACCTTGGTGGTATCGGGACCTGCCCCCGGCACTTCTGGGGCAGTCCTCTTACGCGCTGAAAACTCGGGAGCGTTGGATCCCAGTCCTGGGACCACTTGTGTCGGAGCACATGGGCTCACACTCCGCTCAGGAACCGTAGCTTTGGCCTTCTTCACGGCCACCTCCATCGGAGTCTGTGGGGAACAAGGGGGTTCCCTACCACTCGGCTGGCTGACAATGGGCTTCCCTTCTTCCAGAAGGATCGGCGGTAGACACTGGTCCACTCTCTTCTCTGGACAGCTACCTTCTAATGAGGACACCTCCGCCAGGACGCGATGAAGAGGGGAGCCCTTCGCCCGGGCGACCAGACTTAAGGAGCCATCGTGCTCCGCGGTCACCTGGAGGCTCACCCCCGACACCCCTGGGGCAGTCGACTCACCCTTGTCGTCTGTAGGTACTGGTCCCACGCCTAGGACCGATGGTACCTCTGTAGTAGGTCTGACTGACCATCGTAGGGCCCACGGGCCCACAGCAGGGTCCGCAACATCGGAATACACCTCTTCCAGGGTACACGGACCCACAGCAGACTCTGTATCCTCTGCATCACCGCTGGGGTGGTTAGCCACCGATGGGACTTCCACCTTTTCCCCAGAAGATATCATGACAGTATCCTCCGCAAGGTAGTCACCAGATTCTTCTGAAATGCAGCCAGTGGTTGTGGTTACGAAGCTGGCGTGCTCCGGTACCTCCACTGCAGTCGCGCTCTTCTCCGCCAAGGGTTCACTTGTCTCCTTAGCTGGCTCTGTAGGCTGGGGTACAATAGGCATCAAGAAAATTGCACCGCAACAATCACATCTGGGCTCCCACGCCAGTGCTCCCCTAGAACAGTCACAGGTGGGGCTAAAGCACTGTGTACACGGCTCCCCATCTACTTCGGTGATCCGGAAGTCTAGTGGCACTTGGGACATGACGGCTCCCTCGTCATAGGCTTCTTGTAAGCAGGGGCACAGTAGCATAAGGAGATCTATTCCTGGCGCTCGCCAGGGCACATACGCATTAGGGTGTATCCCCTGACAGTCTATCTCATCCTCAGACATCATCTCATCCTCAGAGATCAGAGTGTCTATCACAGCGTCCACATATGGTTGAAGATAACCGTGCTTGCTCCCCCTGGTGGAATCTAAAGGAAGGGCACTTTTTACTAGGGATTAGTTTTCGCTCTGCACTGAGTCACTCACATCACAGGGGAGGGGCTCTGACTTTCGCGCCAAACCCGGACAGAATGTTGCGACATCTTTCTGTGCAGGCTTGCAGTCAGCAGCACGTGCGCTCTCCTGATTTGGCGGGAGACGCCATTTTGCTGGGTCGGCATAGACTAGGGGGTACCCTTCTGAGGGGCCCCCGGGCATGAACAGCGCGGACGGTGCCTCTGCCAGGCATATATCCTCAGTGTGAGTTACAACAAACAAAATGGCTTTCCATGTGGACGTGGGATCTTGTTCTTCCTCTAAAACACATGCCCACGGCCACCCAGGAATTTTACACATATACTCCCGGACTTTAACCGCGGGTATAAGAGCGGGAATGCCTCCTACCGCCACTACCTGGCCAGGTTCCATATACTGCCGCAAAGCCCAGGCAAGGACCTCGTCTCCGGACTTCACAAACATGGCGACAAAAATATGACCGGGACAATTTGGAAAAAAAATGGACAGGACAGGGCACCCCAGGTGGTATCTCAGCAGCGCCTCCAAATGTAACGGGTATTCCACCTCACCCAATCTCATATGTAGTGTGGGTGAGGAGAACATGTAGTGTTACCGGTGTGGTGCGTATACCTGCAGGCTCACAGGAGGTCTGAGCCTCCGCTAATGAGAGCCTGGGGTGAATCCTCTGGAACGAATCTTGTATCACAGCGCCTCCACCTATGTAGGATTCTATGGACGTGTAGAATGACCCTACATAGGAACCCAATTAGAAACCACACACACAGTCAGTGATTATAATAACTAAGGGCTTTACTATGAACATGGAGAATATCATAATCATTTACATAACCTCATAACCTGTGTCCCTCTCACGAGGAGACACTACCCGTGACGTCTCGCAGGACGTTTCCCCAACACTAGGTGATCCCACCCAGTGTCCAGTGAAACCCCCACACCCAATGTCCCGTACTCCTACGGAGATAGTCAATGGGTGACTGCGCAGTCACTAAAACCTCTAGGCCTGTTGGTGCACATGTGTTGGTATAATACCTGCCGAGCACTCCGGTGCTCGGGTCCGCAACAGTCTTCTCAAAGGATCAGTCGGTGAGGACTCCTCCAACCGAACTCCTGCACTTGTGGACCGCTAGGGCGGTCCCCTCGGGAACACAGTCTCTGTGGACCCCAACGTGGGTCCAACCGCTTTCCGGGAACAGCAACCGCCGCTGAATCCCTATCTCTCTAACGGGCAGTAGCGTGACAGGAACCCTAACCTAGGGCCTGTCCCTGATGTACCGCAACCTGAGGTGACTTGGGGAAACTCCTAGGGCCTGCGGGGTTAATAACCTGCCCCACTCCCTTATCTACCCAAGTCCCTAATCCTCCCTAACATCTAGCTACTCGCTACTCCTAACAGCCTGCCGCAGACACACCGCTCTCACTGTCAGCCTGCAGACATTCACACACGCTGCACACACTGCGCCCAGCACATGCAGCGACACACACACAGCTGGCAATCATACACAGCCACCTGGATCCCGCAGCAAATCATCCACTGCACACACGCTGTGCCTATTTGCCAGTGCGCACAGCACTACCCGCTGTGGCACTGCCAAACCTGCACCTTACACACACTAAGGGTGACCTTCCTATCTAGGGCCGTCCCGTATTAGTTACCCACTAACCTGGTGGGGAGTTGGGGCCTACCTGGAGGGTGTGGGTACCTATCTGGATGCAGGAGCTGCACTCACTCCCTGCATCCTTCCTTCCCCTTCAGCTCCGCTGCTCCAACTGACTCACGCAGCTCTCTGCCCGCGAAATGTATCCAATTCCCCTCAGACTCTTGGCCCTCATTGGCCACACTGTCCCACCTGGTGTGCCTGGCCCTAAGCCTCATGGGAATTGTAGTCCCGAGGCCCCTACAATAACATTGGGGCCGCGTGCGCTCCTCCCCTCTGCCTACACTAACTCCTAATGGCCGCCGTAACCCTTCCTGAACTGTCCCTGCACCTGCGCAAGCTATCTGGGGCTGCCTCACCCTTCCCCTGACTATCCTCACGCTCGCGCGACTCTTCCCTGCCTCTCGCAGCCTCCCTGCACACACGCGAGCTAACTGGGTCGCCGGGGACCTACTGCGCATGCGCGAACTGAAGCGCAATGGCGGCGCCCTGCTCTGCGGCCGCCGAGACCTTAGAGACGCGATCGCGGCCTTAGCAATGGCCCGATCGCGTCCCCGGCAACCGGCCGCAGGCAGGAGAAGCCGCGCTGCTCCCTGCTCCAGCCCCCACCCTTGGAAGCAGCCGTCGGGTTTTTCAATACCCGCGATCGAGCTGCGCCAGGGAAGGGGGGTCTCAAGGAGCTGCTGGAGACCAGCGTTACATAAAAAAATTATATTATTATAACAGGTGAGTATTGCACGTACATCAGATAAAATAATTACTGGCAGTACATGTATATGGACATGTTACCAATCAACCATGGATGGGATATGGTTGTCATCAGGTGGATTTTCTTCTCCTTTCACTTCTCCTTTATTGCTCTCTGCATGGATCAAAACTGCCGTGGTGTATGGCATTAGCCCAACATCGTGGTTACAGCAGCCCGGTTGGATTCGTCTATCCCACGGCTGTTGCTGCAGAGAAGCAAGCTCTCACTCCCTGGCTTTCGGCGTGTGACGTCTACTTCCGGCGTGCGTCAATGACGTCATCCGGTGGTGCCAACAATTTCACAGTATCGGCTGGCCAGGGAAGCAGCGGGAGGGAACGGAGATGAACAAGAAGTGTATACAGGATAAAATAGCACAGCGGGTAGTACTGTGAATGCGTCCTCTCATCCAACGCGTTTTGTACTTTGAATGTACTTCGTCAAACATTTTCTTTGTACTTATTCCCCCACTGCTAATTTCTGTCCATATGGTCTCTATATTTTCATCATTCCCCTCATAAACATCATTCCTTATAATAGGTTTTAGATCCAGTTTAACATATAAACATACTCCACCTCCTCTTCTATTTGCTTGACCCTTCCAAATAAGGGAATAATCCTCTAAATTAACTGCCCGGTCATGAATTTCACCCCACAATGTTTCAGTAATGCCTATGCTACTATACTGCTCCCTTGTAGTTATTAATTCAAGCTCACCCATTTTATGTCAGTCTTCTTGCATTAGCAAGCATTCATTAAGGTTTCGTCCAGTCTGTGCAACTATTATTTTATCTGCTCCTGCCTTTCTAATTCTATTGTATTTAGTCTTTAGACGTTTTTCTAGTATTATCTGTATTTAATATTGGTGTTTCCCTTCTTTCTAAACTCCCACTTGCCCCCATTCTACCTCCATGACCCTAGCTATTTCCCCATTCCCATTTGTTCTATTTAGTTCACCTCTCAGTTTCTTGTCCTGTCCCCATCCACCCTAGTTTTAAATCTCCTCCAACCTTTTAAACATTCTCCCCCCAAGCAGAATCTGCAATAGCACAGAAGATCCCTCTTCATTGAGGTGCAATCCATCCCTACCATAAAGATTGCACCTCTCAGAAAAGGACTCCCAGTGCTTTAAAAATCTCAAACTCTCCTTACTACACAACTTGCTTATTCATGCATTTACCCTGCTAATCTCCAGCTGTCTCCATGCAAGGCACTGGTAGCATTTCAGAAAAATACTACCTTTGAGGTCCTTGCTTTAAGCATGTGGCCTAGATTCATAAAATAATTTTTTAGGACCCTCCATCTTACTCTAACTTTGTCATTGGTGCCAATGTGTACCAAGACCGCCGGTTCAGTCCCAGTCCGTCCCAACAATCTGGAATAGGGTAGTCAGGCGGTTCACTGCTGCCGTCTGGGTATGAAATTGGAAATCCACATGCTATGAGTTTAAAAGGTTGTTTTTAATGAGTGCATATACACTAAAAAGTGTTCTGCTACTGAGAAAACTCTGACGCGTTTTGTCCGCAGTTAGGAACTTTCCTTATAGGAGACACGGCTGCACCGCAGCTCTATATCCTCCCTACCACATCAAAGCCCCGTCCCATGGGATAGTCACGAGCACACGGTGCTAAGGGTTTCACACTACCTCATATCTTTATCAGTGGGACGCTGAACGGGAGTGCATTTATGGAATCATCTATCCATTGATATTTTTTTGGATTTACTGTAGAGCTTATGTGTGCGCAATTTTGGTAGCATCAGTTACATCTTGAAGCAATTCTTGGACATTCGTCCCAACAATCTGTCTACCCGATCCACAATGTGCCGAACTGGAGCCCCCGGGAGATAACAAACTGTTAGGTTCATGTGGTCATGGCAACAGATTGCCCTATCTACCTTCCTAATAATGAAGTCCCCTACTACGACAATCGTTTTTGGTCTCTGAGTGCTGGGAGGAACTATTCCCCTGGCTGCTAGAGGAATCAGTCTCCATCAGACTCAGATATATACTCCACTCTGTCTAAGTGTTTGTTGCGGTCAACTACCCACATCTTGATTAGATGTTTAGCTCTGTCGAAGTCGGCGCCTCTAGTAGTATTGGCTAAGTGTGCTACTATGGCTTCCTTTACCCACTCCATTTTGTGTGCCTCTGCACTCCTCATAAGATTCTCTGGGAGATAAGGAGACTCATATCCCATCTTACGGAACCTCATCACTAATTCTTTTTCGGCACTGCTGAATTTCGTTAAGCCCTTTTCTCTGGCTGTGCCAGGTAACACCCAGAACACCGACCCTTCCCATAATGGTGTTTCTATGGTCTCTTCCCTAACTGGAGATATAGCAGTCCTGGACCCTGACAAACTACTTTTATCTGACCCTCTCTGGGTTATTTCTGACGAGGACTTATCCTCCTGATTCACCCAATCCCCCCATGGCACAGACCTCCCCACAGCTGGCACAGATACAACAGGCATTACATACATGTTATCACGTTCCACATTTTTGCTTGGGGCAATGGAACTCACCAGGGACAATGGTCTAGGAGTCAGGGGTCTTACACTAGGACTGGTATCAGTAGCGGAAAGTGGGACATAATGGGCAGGTTGGGCAGTGGCTTGGGCTGATGGGGAATAATCAAAAGTCTCTAAAAAGGAAACCTTTAGGAGTATCCCCAGTAGAAGCGACAGAAATGTCCACAGTCCCAGCAAGGCTCAGTTGACCGCGGCCTTTAGCCTTGAGAAATCAGGCTTCAGCCATGGCGGTGGCAGTGATAGTCTCTTGCTTTCTTACGTTCCCTGTAATGAAGGAGGAAGGGGTCCACAGCAGACCTGTCACTCACCAGAGTGGCAGCAGTAGCAGGTAAGCCCGGCTGGCCAGCTTTGCAACCTCTTTTCCTGGTGGTGGAGCAGTCAATGGCTGTGCTTTTGAGGTAATTATTGTGGCATTGCACACATCTGGGGTGGTGCCGGCCGGCACTTCCCGAGAGAATTTCTACAACAGCCTCAGCGCATCGAAGTGGCATTCCACCGCAATCACATACAGTAGGTGACAACTCGAGCATGGGCCTCACGCATCTCTTCTCTGCAGCGTAGGTACAAATCCGCAGCCTCTTGTGCGTGATCCCAGCGTGGATCGACGTTCCAGATCTCCAGGGGTCCACTGGTAGTGATCACCGGTTCCAGTAGCTCCGCAGCAGACTCGGGTATGTTGGAGGTCTCAGCGGGCACAGAGGGGGCCTCGGTGGGTACCTCATAGACACCGTCGGTCTTGTCATCCAACTCACTGACGGCGATCATCTCCACAGGTTTCTCCCTCTCGGAGCAGCTTACCGGAGCGGCAGCAGAGCGCACCTCAAAATATTCTGGTGGGGCTTCTCCACGGGGCACGGACGGTAGACTCCTTGGCACTGGTGTCGCAGCAGACATGGTAGAACACAGCTTCGGTGTTGGGGTGGCATCGGCATGTTATGGAAGGCACTCATCCAGGCTGTAGGACCCAGAAGGGAACAATCTTTCGGCCCCACGTGGCGTACGGAGTGTAGCTCCATACTATGCTCATCCTCTGGATAGTCCAACACCATTTGCAGATCAGGATAGAATAGTTCATATACCATCACAAGGTAATGATTGTTGGCATCGCCAGCAGATCCCTGAGCCAGGACCGATAGCTTGTGCACCAAGGTGTATAAGGTCCATAGCTCCGCGGTGCTCATCATAGGATTAGGCCATTGGATCTCTTCCATCCTAGGCCGCAGGTAGGGTACACGGCAGATCAAGCAACTATCCATCCAACAGATCAAGTAGCCTTCCACCTGGATAGTTGCAAAGAGGGCAGACTCCCAGGAGAGTTCCCTCCTCGTTCTTTAGAATTTGGACTCCTCCGGGATGATCATAGATTTGATCATTCTCTTGTGAAGCAGTTTCCATGGTTGAACAAGTAAAGCAGCTCTGTATACACGACTACTGTTGTTGAAGTACAAGTGCATCTGACTCCTCACATCCTGTTTGCTCCATTGAGGCACACCCTGCTCCTCCCCATGATGAATGCGATAGTCCAATCAGGAGCAAGGACAAGGACGTGGTTTCAGCAGTTCGCGCTTATTTCTGCAACTGTATTCCAGCAAAAGCTTGCAACTGCATGCAAATTTCGCAAAAACACCGTGCAGCTACCCGGGTGTGGCGGGAATCGCCATTTTGAGGTAGTAAAACAGACCATTCGGCTCCCAGTTCTCTGGAACCGCTATTTTGTAATCCACACTGCTATGGGTATTTTCTCTGTAGTAAAGCATCCCCTGGCAGGCAAAACCCCCGTGAAGCACATTACACTTGTAACACACAGTCCAGTTCTCTGTGATATTTTGTATTTGGAAACTTGCTACTAGAAAAATGGTAACTCCTGAAACGGAAAGTTCTCGGCAACCTTGACCTACAATCTCAGTCCCCCCTTCCTCGGACGATACCCATCATTACCCTTACGCCACACCATCAGAACCTTGACACTCTAGTCTCCTTCAGGGGCTTCTTGCCCGCGACAACTAGACACCCCTTCCAGACGCCCTATGTGCCAGCCCACAGGGTGACTTAGAACAGGACTTGTAGCTTCTTGTCCCAACCAAAATATCCTTTAGGTCAGTGCAGGCTGCAGTTTTCTTGGCAGATATTACAATCCCCTTTACACCACACCTGTCTCCCTCTCATCCTTCAGTACTGGAACTGTAAATGCACTTTCTCTCTTTGGTTTCTGGTAAACCTGTCCTGTGAGCATAATCTCAGTATCTCAGCAGTGCCTCCATTTGTAGCCCCTTTACCCCCACTCTAAGTGAGATTTGGTCTGACTGAACTAATTAGTTCTAGGTGTTATTCTTCATCTATTATGCTGTTTTCATTGCATTACCTTATTATTGGGAGCTCCGGATTAATATATATGCATCAATAATTATGTGTGTAGTCCCTTTTCCCCCAACCTAAGTGAGATTTGGTCTGCTACACCATTTGTACTGTGGTGTGGTGCATACCTGTGAGGCAACAGGAGGGCGGAGCACTTCCGCGGTGGTGTGGGGAATCATCAGGACAGGTGTGCAGGGTACCTTTGTTCATTGGTTGCAGCGCCTCCAGTCAGCATGGATCCTCTGGATAGAAGGATGGTCCAGACTGACACCTTTCTTTAGCCCAAGACAGTGAATCACACTGGTAGATGTTTCCATGGTATTTATTGCATGTTCAGGATCTTACAGCAGGTACATCACGTTTCTTTCTTTCCCTAATGAAGGTATTACTGATAGGGCTTGAGGCCCATACCAGGCCATACCAGGTGCTCCTCCTGAGGCCTCCTAATGAGACCCAGGGTAGCTGGTACTCACTCCACAGGGGGAGGAAAGAGACACCCCCACTTTTGGGAAAGTGCCAGTATTTATACCCTTGGGTTGTGCTTGTAACCCTGCCCCATAACAGAGCAGGTCTGAATACTAACAGGTCATCACATCCTGTTTGTGACCTAACCAGTATCCATCCCTCAGGCTGACACTTTCTGGATGTTGCTAGACCCATTCTTGGATACATCAAATGTATCCAAGGCTGCAATAGCACACAAGGCCTTTCTGAAGGAATTAACCCACCCACTGCCTGCACCTAACAGGACTTACACTGGTAGGGTCCAGGAAAATAAGTAGTGGCCTGAGGCTATGCTACATGGGATTTTTCTGTGCCCCCTCCTAACTTCTGAGCACCAACTCTTTCCTATGGACTATTCAACATGCAATATAGCTGCCCACACTATTTCAAAAGATGAAATACTGTGGCTTTCAAAATGGTTGCTATAGAAACCAAAGGATGCTTAATACATTTAAAAAAAATCATTAAAAAGGGTATAAAGTGTGGGGGGAAAAAGTATTATCTAATATTACACAACTGATTTATTAAAAAAAAAAAAAAAACTAGAGTATAGGATTTTAAATAAATGCTGCTTTAAGCAAGTATATCTGAAACATATGAAAAAAAGGAAATTTACATCAGTAATAGTATGCACTGTGCTGTAGGATGAATTCTAATTCAATAACCGTGTTACTGAAAACAATGTGTTCTTTACATTGCATATTTACTGGTTACTATTAAATTTGTTTAGTGGTTTACTTCAAAGCAATGCATTTTAGGTCCATTCAGCAAAGAATCAGTATATTTTTCTATTCGTGAAGACATCTGTTTTCTTTTATTGCTCTTCACAGAGACTTGGTTGTGTCCATATTTCATGTTTTATTGTTTAATAGAGCAATTGATGTTAGGATGATATATTCTTCATATGATAAACAGATTTTTCATGTTTAAATTATATTTATAATTAATTGGAGAAAAAGCAGATGAGGCGGTGCACTGCAGAAAGAATAAGGGCCGGAGGTGAGATAGCAATAGAAAAAAATATTACTTTATTTGGCCAATGCCATGAGATAAAAAGAAGGAAAGAATCCTCTAGCGCATTTCAAACTGACACTGGCGCTCTGTAAAAGACTTGTTTTATGCAGTGCACCCCTTCTCTTTCTCCAATACTTATCTTACCGCCGGGAGCATGCTTATGGAGTTTCTAATGGGCTGGATTTTGTGCGTACAGTACTTACACTATTACCATGCTGTACCTTGAGAACTGACTTATTGCGATAGTTGTGTGATTATTCCTAATGCTGATTATTTGAGTGTTGGTTTTCAGACACCTGGGGATACCGAAGAATTGCCGTTGCCTGGGAGTTTGTATTCCGTATATTCAGTAGGCAGTTATCTTTGGAATGTTTACGTACCTGTTTAAGTGTTGAATTGAACACCCATGCCGCCCCAACCAGGTGTAAACAATAGGGGCAGTCCAATGGGGGTGACTGAAGACTGAAGGCTTTTGGTTACATCCTTTGATCAAATAATGCCAAGCCTGCTAACCAACATCAAGGTAAGTTTCAATACTGACATTGGTTATCAGGCTTGCCATTATTTGATCAAAGGATGTAACCAAAAGTCTCTTTTGTCTTACATTTAGTTTGCACTATGTATATTTATTTCCCCATTTATTGTTATCCCAATGGGAGAAGCGCAGGGATTCACTTTCTGTTTTTTCACATATGTATGGCCAATCCTTTTACCAGCAGCATGCTCCTTACATGGAGAAGCGCGTTGAATATATATTTGTTTACATTGGTTATTTTAGTAAGGGCTGTTTCAGTCGAGTGAGCAGTGCGGAAGCCAGATTATAGAGGTTCTACTGTAGGAGAGAATAGGTGTTGAGAAAGTGGTGCAAGCGCGAGAATACAAGACGTTCAAGGAGTTTAGAGGCAAAAGTCAGGAGGGAGACAGTTCGTAGTTAGAAAGACAGGTAGGACAAAGCTTGCTGTTTTTGAGTAATGGTATAACTGTTGCATTTTTGAAGGAGGAGAGAAAGGTACCAGAGTAGAGGGAGGAGTTAAGAATGTGTGTGAGCGTAGGGATTATAGTAGGAGCAAGAGGTTTTAGGAGATGGGAGGGAATGGGGTCAAGAGGGCAAGTGGCAGAGGGAGAAGAGGAGATCAGCAGTGACACATCCTCCTCTGAGACAGCGGGAAAAAGAGTCAAGGAAGGCAGGAGGAGAGTTAGGAAGCGATGTAGGATGGGAGGAGGAAACAGAGGGGATGTTCTGACGTATGGATTCCACCTTTTCCTTAAAATAGTCAGCAAATTCCTAGGTGAGATGGTGGAAGGAGAAGTAGCTGAGGGTGGTTTGAGCAGAGACAAAGACAGAGAAGAGTTGACATGGGTTAGAATTGTGCGTGTTTATTAGTGAAGAAAATTAAGTTTGTTTAGCCTGACAGAGGGAAGAGTTGAAACAGGATAGCATACATTTGTAGAGAAGGAAGTCTGCGAGAGTGCGAGATTTCCTCCAGAGGCGTTCAGAGGAACTAGTGGAGGAATGCAGCATGTACATGTGGGAATTTAAGAAAAAATTACAGAAATGAGAAGAGCACAAACAAACAGCCCTCTATGGTGCAGATTATTTTAATAAGGCAAAAAAAAATAAAAAAATCTTGGGGATAAATCCAACTCACATTCTGTGGTGCTGCATTCAGCACTCGAACTCAGCATTTGGTAATAAATCAGCCAACTGCCTCTGTCTTGCCTCTCTCATCTTTCTCTGTGTTTTATCTCCTTCAGTTGCTGTCTATGTCTGGTCATGCGCACATGCGCTTGCGCATGCGCCCTGGCACTTCCGGATTGCACTCCGTTCTTCCTTGAGTGTAGAAGGGACTACAGGAGTTTCAGGTTAACCATGGACTAACCACAGGGCAAACCGCTGACCCAAACGTCTGTCCTCTATTCTACCCAATGCGTTTCCAATGCTCTGTACTTTCTTCATCAGGAGCATGGGTACAATGTATTGTACCCATGCTCCTGATGAAGAAAGTACAGAATTATTTTATTATTGGATATCTTTAAAGAGATGTTATACATTATTAGCGCTTTTTGGAATTTCTTGTATTTTATGTTGCGTGTGGGAATTTAGCCAGGGTCTGGGGTTAGAAGGGAGAGGACAGCAGAGAGAAAGCGGGGCTTGTAGATCAAGAGAGGAGGATAAGGCAGAGTTGTAGTTCCTGACCAGGTTGTCAGGGTCTAGAGCAGAACTGAGAGAGGAGAGGGAGGAGCGTAAAGTGGAATCAAAGGCTGGTAGATTAATAGAGCACAGGTTTCTGCAGAAACGAGAGGTAGATGGAGATGAGAAGGGGAGAAGCGAGAGAGAGAAAATGAGATAAGGTGAAGGTCAGAGAGAGGAATGGAGGAAATGGAGATGTCGGAGAGAGAAGTTTTTAGTGAAAAATCTGTTCAATAATCAGATCAAATATTGTAATTGAAACTACACCGTGTATTATATAGGAACATAGACCATACTCAGTGGTTACAACATATTAATTTATGCAGAGGTGCGCAAACTGGGGGTGTGAGATTTTCTGGGGGTGAGGGTGCGGGGCATAGTGTTTACAGAGGCCCTGTGCTCTTCCCCAAAGCATCTAGATGATTAACTGCCGGGGGATCGCGCAGTGCCTATGTAAATTCCCTTACCTAATCTCTGGCGGCTTCTGGCAACGCATCATCAGGGCAATGTGACGTCCCATGATGCTGTCAGAAACGCCGGTAACAAGGTGGGAGGGGGGAGAGCAGGCACGGGGACGCAGACTAAAAAGTTTGCGCACCCTTGCATCAAGGGATGTACATATGCCCATTGTAAATGTTGAACATTAGATTCACCACGAAAAAACAAAGTATCAAAATGTAACCAGTTGACACTAAGCACAGTGAATATAGATGAACACATTGAAACACTGCATCACATAGTCGAAATTAACATTTGTAATACTATCTGTGCTCGGTAACCTCCTGAGCAGGACTATTATAGAAATATGGATCTCTGAAATGTGGTACATATGGTTCTGGGGGGAAATTAAGCAATGGGTAAAACCTGTGCCCCTTCCTACACAAATCTTCACCTAGGATAGTGGGAGGAGTGTATTGTCTTCAATTAATTTATGGACAAATACTCCACTCATATAGAGCTGTGGTTACGATTCATATAGTACATGATATTTTCTCAACGTGGGAGTTACTTATTGAGTTCATAGAGACATTGAACCAGTAATTAATAGAGATGACATTCATTTTCTTAATCTCGAAATCTTGCTTGGATTAAAAGGGAGCCCTAATTACCACCATATATCACAAAGAAACCTCAACTAATAGCAACCTCCATGCCGATAGTCACCATCCAAGATCCCTGGTACAGAGCATTCTGGTTGGTCAGTTCCTTAGGATGCACAGAATTGCTTAACCAATGAGGAATTTGAAACACAAGTACAGCTGATGCGGCAACGATATTGGGAAAGGGGCTATAGTAATAACAACATTAAATGCCCTTTTAAAGTCCACTTCACAATTTGATCTGCTGAAGATTAAGAAAACATTTGGGAATGGCAAGAAAATCAGATTCATTGGTACTTACAATAGTCAATGGTGTCAAATGAACTAAATATTGAAACATCGGCATATGCTACTTGCCAATGTTGACCTTAAAGGGGTACTGAAACAAAACCCAATGGTCAAAAGTAAAAAGTCTAGAAATATTAGAAATACTCTAGTGCATAGCCATTTTTACAAATCAATAAAATATACCTACTGTACTGTAACTCCCAATGAAAACTAGAAGATCTTTTAAATGCCAGACCTCAAGCTGAAACAGTACCAAACAGTTCAATGCTCAGAAATGTATAACTGTCAAACTACAGATGTCATCTACGTACATGACAGTATGCTTGTGCCAGAAAAATAAATTTGTGCGCAAAACACACCAGTTGAGGAGACGGGTCTTGAAGCCTATTGATTCAATAAGAAATAAAACTAGACACAACGGTTGTAAGACATGTTAAGGATGTGCATGATGGAAATATTGCAGAACTTTAAAAAAAATATATAGATGGAAATACACCCTTCAGACATTATACACTAAAGGGTTAAATTAGGGTTTTGTGATTCACCTTTAATTTAGTTATATAAATAGACGAATAGCTTTCATTTGAACCCAATGGGGGTTTATTGAATAAAGTTCCTATGAATATTGTATATTCCTGTAATAGCAAAAAATACTGACAGAACAGCGTCCCAGAGGGGGGCGGTTGAATCAGTGAGAAACCCTATAAAACAGCACTCAGACACATGAGATGTGTGTGAAGTAATACAGGTGAGAGCTAGGATATCCAAATGAAATGGGTGATATGATGATAATAATTAAAACACTTTATTAGTACCAAAATGTATAAAACACAGGGTATTAAAAATACCCCAAAGGGCCAAGCTACAATGAATGAAGCTTGGGTAGTCAACCCTTAAAAAGGGGGGAATGACTAAGGCAGAGATGCCTGACAAAAATAGGATTGTGAGCCTACTAGAAGGAAGAGAGTTCCTAAGTAAACTCCCCCCCCTCCGAAAACCACTCTACAATTGATATCTATATTAATGACCAATCAGGTAAGTATGTTGAGATAAATGCATATATTCATAGGGTCACTGCAATGGGATGCACAATGCGTGCTAGATATACACAACAAGCCCACCAACTATCATACTGTGGGTGGATATGTAGGGCAAAGGTTTATGCTTATTAGCAATAAACACTAAACACACAACAAAACACTGGAGTGCTGGTGTGATACTCCTGCATGAGTGGTGAGGAGATAAGAGACCCATACACTAGCAATAACAAAGTATAATAGCGTTTGCGAATGGTCTCTGAAAGAAGCTCCTACATATGCTCCCAATGCAATGTACATATGAAAACAGTAAGCTCAATCCATAATGGAGTCCATGTAATGCTCCACATGAATGCCCATGGGATAATTAGCAGCAGCCCCCAATGGACGTTTCGCTTAGGCGCTTTCTCAAGGGGAAGTCGTATTCCTGTAATAGTCCTGCACAGAAGGTAACAGAGCACAGATAGTATTATAAATAATGTTAGCTCTGTGATACAGTGTTACAATATGTTCCATCTTTATTTAGTGTGCTTAGTATCAACTAGTTATATTTTGATGCTTTGTTATTTAATGTTGGTTGAGCATAGTGAATCTAATGTTATATGTATCAACATGGAGAATGAGCAGATCGGAACACAATGGGTTAATCCAAATTATTTTATTGGATTGCTTAAAACTTTTTAAAGCCCCTTTTTCAGTTGGACTAAGGATCGACTCACCTAGGAAAAAGTGTTATGTGAAACGTGCATTGGTTAGGGTTGGGTTCCGCTGATGATATCATAGTGCCAAGGGCAAGATGCATTTCTTGATGGTGTCTTGTGCTCTTGCATCTCTCCCATGGCATTGATCGATACACATGGTATTTCTTACACCATGAATCTCTCCCTCAGATAAGATGGATAGATTTTTTTTGCATAGAGGCTTGGTACTGGGGGTGCTACAGGGGTTTTGACATGCTTCCCAAGCATTCTAATAGCACCTGGAATCCCTCCTTATTAATTTTAATTGCACTCGTGAATGGTTCTGCGATCTCTAGTAGATGACTTTATATATAGATCCAAGGACACTAGAAAAATAACTACATATACTAATCGAGAACTGAGACACATCTAGTATGGAGAGTTTCACAGGAAGCTGTTTACTATACTCCCATACATATTCCTTGATGGGGTTTGTTCTCTTCATTATAACCTTGGCATGGGGCTTTATTAACGTAAGTGTTGCAGGGGAACATATTATAAATAAAAGGGGAAAGGGGGGCGATAGACAGCACACTGATAGTGATAAATTTATGCAATTTTAGGGTGCACGGAAAAAAAAGGGACCCTTATTCCCCTGTGAAGTACTAACAAATCTACATAAGTACCAGCACTCACTGTATAATGGCTAAATGATGAAAACAATTGTAATGCAGAAAATGCATTTAATAATAAAACAAACCAGAAATAAATCAAATGTGTTTGCAGAAACCAGTGTCACAATGGGCATGTCACAAAGTGAGGGGGGGGGGGGGGAAGGAAAAGTGGAAAAAAACATGAAACACAAGGAAAATACACAAAAAACGGAGAATGGAAAGTATGCTAGGTGGCGATGTTTCGAGGGACTACCTCTTCATCTGGCCCATTTCCCCTGGTCCCAAAGGGTCCCAGAGGTACTTCCCTAAGCCTTCCTTCCCCTATCACTGGTCAAATCAGACATCCCTGAAAATAGATAGCCATCATGCAGTGTAGGCTAAACACAGCTTATAGCAGGACAGCAAGAATCCATTATAGTTAGGGCGACCAGGCATCCCGATTTTGCCGGGACAGTACCGTTTTTTTCTGTGCTGTCCCGGCTGCCAATCCGTCCCGGCAATGTCCCGGTTTTTCTCCCTGGTCCCGTTTGTTTTGCACTGTAGATGCGATGCGGTGCGCGGTGGCGGTGCGCGGTGGTGGTGCGCGGTGGCGGTGCGCGTTGGCGGCGAGGATGCGGCAGCCCGGCCGGTGAGTATTTTTTGGAATTTCAGGGGGTTGGGCTTCTAATATGCCGGGCTGCAGGTGATTGGCTGGAGGATGCCGGGGGCGGCGCTTTCTCCGCTTCCTCCCCCGATCCCTGCGGCCTGCGCGGGGACAGCCATTGGCTGTTTGGTGCTGTCCCCCCCTCTGCCTCCGTTCCCTGCTGCTGCTGCTGCCTGGGCGAGAGGTAGGCGCGGGGGGGAGCAGGGTTGGCGGGAGCGCGGATGGCTGGAGGGGACAGTGTGGGGTTGCTGTTGGGGAACTCCCTGCTTCTGCCCAGGCACGCGGCCTTTTCCCCGATAGGTGGGAGAGAGCGGAGCCAGGTCTGGAGGGCGGGTGTATCTGTGTGTGTGTGTGTGTGTGTTTGTGTGTGTATGTATGTGTGTGTATCAGTGTGAGTGTGGGTGTATCAGTGGGTGGGTGTATCAGTGGGTGGGTGTCAGTGTGTGTGTGTGTGTCAGTGGGTGTGTGTCAGTGGGTGTGTGTGTGTGTGTGTGTCAGTGGGTGTGTGTGTGTGTGTCATTGTGTGGGTGTGTGTGTCAGTGGGTGTGTGTGTGTGTGTGTGTCGGTGGGTGTGTGTGTGTGTGTGTCAGTGGGTGTGTGTGTCAGTGTGTGTGTGTGTGTGTGTGTGTGTGTATCAGTGGGTGTGTGTGTGTGTGTATCAGTGGGTGTGGGTGTGTGTGTGTGTGTGTGTATCAGTGGGTGGGTGGGTGTGTGTATCAGTGTGTGTGTGTGTGTGTATCAGTGGGTGGATGTGTGTGTGTATCAGTGGGTGGGTGTGTGTGTGTATCAGTGTGTGTGGGTGTGTGTGTGTGTGTGTATCAGTGTGTGTGTGTGTGTGTGTATGTATCAGTGAGTGTGTCTCCCTCCCTGTCTCCCTCTCCCTCCCTGTCTCCCTCACCCTCCCTATCTCCCTCACCCTCCCTGTCTCCCTCACCCTCCCTGTCTCCCTCACCCTCCATGTCTCCCTCACCCTCCCTGTCTCCCTCACCCTCCCTGTCTTATCTTAACTGCCGTATACCTACACCGAAGTAACCTACCCTGCTTTCTTCCAGATCTGACTCAAGTTTCACGCGGGAGACGTCAGAAGACAGGTAGGGAACACCTCCTCTCCAGTATAGTACCTTGAGGGTCTGCGGATCAGGTAAAATCCCAGGCGGGATTGCTGCTTTAGAAATTGTGAAGAGGGGGCATCCTGACACTGGTTAATGGGTTCAGAATCATTCACATATGGCTTTTTTTTGTTCGATTAGTGAGGTCATCCGACACACACACACGTACACACATGTAACTATGTAACAAGGACTAATAGTAGTAAAGTATAAGTGTACTACAATAAATAAACAGTTATGTAAAAAAAAAATGTGTCCCGGTTTTTCATTTTCAAAATTTTCATGGCATTTTCATTTTCAAAATCTGGTCACCCTAACTATAGTCAATGCCAATAGTTCCAGTACCCCAGAGCACTGCTGGCAATAATACAGTAAAGGCGGCTTGCAAAATAGCACCAGGAGTCCACACCAGTCAATGTAAATAGTTAATGGGAATTGCAAATTAAAACAGCACGAGGAGCAGAGCCACAGAGGGTTTGATTACTGTTTAAATTTGCAATTCCCATTAACTATTTACATTGACTGTTGTGGACTCCTGGTGCTATTTTGCAAGATGTGATCAGCCTTTATTGTATTATTGCCAGCAGTGTCCTGTGGTACTTGAACTACTGGCATTGACTATAGTGGATTCTTGCTGCCCTGCTATAAGCTGTATTTAGCCTACACTGTATGATGGCTATCTATTTTCAGGGGTGTCTGATTTGACCAGTGTTAGGGGAAGGAAGGCTTAGGGAAGTACCCTGGGACCCTTTGGGACCAGGGGGAATGGGCCAGATAAAGAGGTAGTCCCTCGAAACGTCGCCCCTCTAGCATACTTTCCTTTCTCCTTTTTTTTGTGTATTTTCCTTGTGTTTCATGTTTTTTCCCCTTTTCCCCCCCACTCCTCACTTTGTGACATGCCCATGGTATGCGTTAATTGCATTGTGATAGTCATCTATTCTTAATTTGCAAATAAAGGTTATGTTTTAATTACATTGTTTGTACGGGTACTACGTGAAATAAAAGTTATCTTCCAATGACATTTGTTTCTAATGGTACAGAGTGCAACATAATTAAAGGTCTCACTTTTATTTCATTGTGTATCAGTGTTATCCCTTAGGGGCAGATCCACAAAGTTCTGTTATCGCTATTTATTGTTATATTGCCCACAATTATTGTAACAATACTCTTAATGCCTATCCACCAAGGAGAATAACGTTACGATGACTTTGAGTGTAACATTAGCGTATTGTAATGATCACTTTTGTGGGATGTTTGGCTTTCTAATATGCAAATGAAATGCCAATGAGCTGTTAGCATAACATCGCAGATCCACAAACCTCCATTAATGTTAGAGCTGGGAAATAAGATAACGGTAAATAGGTCACACTGAAAGTAGCCGTTACTCACAGCCAGACTATGATTATCATAATGTTATTTCTGGGAATTGCCTATAATGTATGTATATATTTGTTTATGCAGCAAGATCTGATTAAACCCTTTTAGAGGGGCGGTAATAGATTACAGCACTTCTCACAGCAAGAGTCATTTTGGATCTTTAAATACACATTTTGGCAACTAAAGGCTTGAATGTAGATTTTGACTTCAATGCCTTTTTAATTTAAGCTTGCAATCGTAGGATTTGTTATCTTCTGATTGCACTCCTTCTCTTTACATATGTTGGTTTTCTCCATAATTTGTTTTAACACATTTTTTTTGTTTCACAAATTTGTGTTTTAATTTTTTTAATACTTTTTTTTACGTATTTTTTTATAAATTGTGGTATTTATAGATTTATTATTAACACCTGTCTCTTTTTTAGCATTTAGTATGTTTAGTTTAATTATGTTGTAGCATCAATTCCCAGCTGCTCCAGTTTGCCATAAGTGATTTGGTAACTGGTGTCTGTCTTTTTCTTGTATATTTTGATTGGACATGTTTACGTCGTAATATCATTGAACTGACTACAAGAGGGACCCTATCCCCTAGAGAACATTAACCGAGATCAAGCTCTTCTAAGAGTGAAATGCTTAGGGTGTTTCCTTCACTAACGAGACTGGTTTGAGTGCAGTAACTGAGCAGCTGATTTCCCCTGTAATCACCGCCTTTTGGCGAACGGACTTTCTCCATGTCTATTGCTGCCCACATCAGTGACATCACCGGGCTGCGTGGGCCCGCAACAAACAGCTGGGCTTATGGCGAGAAAGGACAGTAAGAGGATCCAGCATTCCAACATTCTGCTGCAACTCTACACAGTTGTATCTGCGTTTGACCTACTCTCTTGTTGTAAGTGCATTACTCTTCCCCCCGTATTTGTATTAAATTGTATTGCACTATTTTTGCCTTCTTTTCCCCCCCATATATTCCTTGCTTGTACCAAACCATTGGATAAAGGCCTGCCAATACCTAGAGTTTACTCTCCATTGATCTACTTGGCTCCCTTAACATGTGAGTCGGTCTTCACCTTTATATATTTTTTCACTTTTAAGACTGGTTGTGTTTATTGTATTTTTGTGTATGTCCATTACACACAGCGGTCTTGTGCTTTGTTTTCTTGCTGCATTTCTTCGTGTGGTTTAGAAACATTTCTTCAGAGCTGCAGTTCCACCAGAGGTTTGAATACATATTCATGTATGTTTAGTCACTTTATATTTTGTGTTAATCTTAATTAGGACCTCTTATTATTTGGTCCTTCTATATTGGTTATAAAAGTATTTCATTTGCGCTTGTCACAAACTGCACTCAAGTCTTTATTTATATATTGTACTGTATCACCCACAGCTTTACAAGAGACAATACATTACAGGGAATTATAGTACAATAAGCTGTGAGAAGGCAACGACATGTGGGTCTGAATATATGCATTTATTTTAGCCTAAAAAATGTGGAACACAAAAAGAACTTAGATGCAGCATGTCACAAAGAAAACATAAAGGAGCTTATTTTCAGCAGTTTACCATAGTCGGTTGTCAGAGTCCAGAGCAGGACTGAGCCCTTCGTTAGCAAGGCTCAGTCTCTAGCAAGACGGGGGTTCTGCGAGTCCAAAAGCAGTGTGGTCCTGCAGGGTTCCAGGGTTGAAGTGCCCTAGTCCAGGGTTAGACCAGATTGCAGGAGGCTCCAGGCTCTTAAGAAATTCTAATGATCCAGCTGAGGGCTGGCTAATTACCTCAGGCTGAGATTTACCCAGCTCAGCTGCTATACATGCAAAGTAATTCGGCAAGGAAACTACCACAACAAGGTAAATCAGACAGTAAGAAAAGAAATCCCTGCCCTGGAGAGGTTACAATCATAGCGGTATGATAGGAGACCTACAGAGACAGCAGGTGAGGGAATAAGTGCAGTAGATGGCAGTCGTTGTACGATTAACTATGGGTGTGTTACAGTAGCCATGAGTCTAGGCTATTGGAGCGCTTCATTAAAAAGGTGAGTTTTAAGATTTGTCTTAAAGGTGGGGAGGAAAGGTGCTTGACGTATGCTGAGGGTGAGGGAGTTCCATAGGTAAGAGGCAGTGAGGGAAAAAGGTTTAAGGCGAGAGAGCAGTAGAGGGGAAAGAGGTAGAAAGGAGACAGTTATGGGTTGAACCCAGGAGACAAGCAGGGGCATAGTGAGAGATCAAAGCTGATATGTAGGGAGAAGCATAAAAGTGGAGAGCCTTGAAGGTAAGGAGGAGAACCTTGAGTGATCCAATACTTGATGGGAAGCCCGGAGAGAGATTTAAGGAGGAGATGAGCAGAGACTGTTTTGGGAGAAAGTTACATTATTCTAGCAGCAGAATTTTGGATAGATTGCAAGGGAGAAAATTGTAATTCCTAGGCAATGTGCTTTGGGGACAGGATAGATGGTAGAACCATTTACGATGATGGGAAAAGGGGATATTGTGCCAGGTTTAGTGGTAAATATCAAATCAGTTTATTTTTGATAGTGAGTAACTGAAAACCCATTGTATATGTGTACAAAAAAAGAGATATCACAAGTTAAGCAACCTAGAACATCTCTTGCACTATGGATATTCAGAATATATGGTATGTTATAATATATTATGTTACTAACAATAAATTACAATAAACCAGTTCTAATTTACAGTCCAGTCTTCTGTACAATAATAAAACGAACTTGATAATACTGACACAACTGTCCAGTGAACAATAAGCCTAGCTGATTCAAGGTCTCAGATGTTTTAGACAGGAGGTCCACATACTGTACTTCCCATTGTCATTATAGTCCATGTTGGGAAGTTTGGTGACTTTTAGCTATACATACAGTTGTGTGAAAAAGGAAGTACACCCTCTTTGAATTCTATGGTTTTACATATCAGGACATAATAACAATCATCTGTTCCTTAGCAGGTCTTAAAATTAGGTAAATACAACCTTAGAAGAACAACAACACGACATATTACACCGTGTCATGATTTATTAAACAAAAATAAAGCCAAACTGGAGAAGCTATGTGTGAAAAATTAAGTACACCCTTACTGCTTCCATAGGAATTAAGATGCTAAGTAGCAGACAGGTGCTGCTAATCAAATGTCCTTGATTAATTGATGATCAGCAAGTGTGACCACCTCTATAAAAGCCGAAGTTTTAGCAGTTTGCTGGTCTGGGCATTCAGGTGTGTGTTAACACAAAGCCAAGGATGAAAGACATCAGCAATGATCTTTGAGAAGCAATTGTTCCTGCCCATCAATCTGGGAAGCGTTATAAAGGCCATTTCCAAACAATTTAAAGTCCATCATTCTACAGTGAGAAAGATTATTCAAAAGTGGAAAACATTTAAGACAGTTGCCAATCTTCCCAGGAGTGGACGTCCCAGCAAATTCACCCCAAGGTCAAACCGTGCAATGCTCAGAGAAATTGTAAAAAAAAAACAAGAGTTACAACTCAGACTCTACAGGCCTCAGTTACTGTAGCATGTTAAATGTTAAAGTTCATGACAGTACAATTAGAAAAAGACTGAACAAGTATGGTTTGCTTGGAAGGGTTGCCAGGAGAAAGCCCTTTCTCTCTCAAAAGAATATGGCAGCATGGCTTAGGTTTGCAAATTTGCATCTGAACAAACCACAAGACTGCTGGCACAATGTCCTTTGGACAGATGAGACCAAAATGGAGATGTTTGGCCATAATGCACAGAGCCACGTTTGGTCGAAAACCAAACACAGCATATCAGCACAAACACCTCATACCATTCATACCTCATTCCTAAATGGTACTTTTCTCTGAAGCACTTCTCCCATTATGTGTTATTTGTATTATTTGTTATTTATGTGATTGTCACGTGTATTACTTATGTGAAGCACTATGTACATTAATGGTGCTATATAAATAAAAACATACATACAGTACATACAAAATCCCTGGCTGCAGTAGAAGCATGGTATGCTAAGGGATAATGATGAAAAACAGGGTTGCAAACCTGTCTGAAACATGTGAATGTGCTCACAAGCGATAATATGTGTAGCAGGGTTAGGGTGACCAGATTTTCAAAATGGAAAACCGGGACACTTTAAAACAATGTACATCACGTCACGCCCCCCCCCCTCCTTGTTGCCATGACAACAAGACACTAACGTCAGGCGGTGACATGTTGCCATGACAATGTGGCATCACGTGATGCCTCGTCACCATAATGCATCCCATTGTCATGTCAACTTGATGCCGCGTGACGTCACGGAGCAGCTCGTTGTTATGGCAATGTGTATTACGTGACGTCGCGCAGCCTTGTTGACGGAATTTGGAGGGGAGGATACAGCCAAAGGCAACATAAATAAATATATAATAAATAGATCTAAAAAAATGTTATCTCCGCGTTAGCCTTCAATAGAAGGTGGCAACCCTGGCTGCAGTGTGTGTTTCTGTATACAGAGGTAGGCCCTGCAGTGGGTGTTTGTGTGTATAGAGGTGGGGCTGCAGTGTGTGTTTGTGTGTATAGATGTGGGGGCTGCAGTGTGTGTTTGTGTGTATAGAGCAGTGATTCCCAACCTTTTATGTTTGGAGGAACCCTTTAAGTATTTAGTTACATTTTGGGGAACCCCTATCTGGATAACATGTTCGACGGGTAAATCACAAAATAGACGTGTAAAGAAGTGGGGGTAATAAATAATAATTAACTCATACTTTGAATAAACAATGTGTATATATGTTGTAATGATTTTGGTTTAAACATCCCCCCCTACATCTCACATCACCCCCCCACGGATCAATCGATCTCTCCCCCCCTTCTTTCTCCCTCCTCTCTCTACCCCCCCTTCTCTCCTCTCCCTCCCCTTTTCTCCTCCTCCCCCCCTCTCTCTCTCTCTCTCTCTCTCTCTCTCTCTCTCTCTCTCCCCTCTCTCCCACTCTCCAATCCTCTCTCACTCCCCCTCTCTCTCTTCCCCTCTCTTTCCCCTTCCCTCTCCCCCCTCCCTCTCTCCCCCCCTCTCCCCCCTCTCTCTCCCTCTCCCCCCTATCTCTCTCTCCCTCTCCCCCCTCTCTCTCCCCCTCTCTCTCCCTTTCCTCCTCTCCCTCTCTCTCTCTCTCTCTCTCTCTCTCTCTCTCTCTCTCTCTCTCTCACTCCCCCTCTCTCTCTTACCCCTGTCTCTCCTCCCTCCCTCTCTTCCTCCCCCCCCCCTCTCTCTCCCCCTCCTCCCCTCTCTCTCTTCCCCCCCCTCTCTCTCTTCCCCCTCTCTCTCTTCCCCCTCTCCCTCTTCCCCCCCCTCTCTCTCTTCCCCCTCTCCCTCTTCCCCCCTCTCCCTCTTCCCCCCTCTCTTTCTCTCCCTCCCCATCCCCCCTCTCTCCCCCTCTCCTCTCTCTCTCCCCCTCTCCTCTCTCTCCCCCTCTCCCACACTCCCACACACACTCTTGCACACACCGTCACACTCTCGCACACACTGTCACACTTTCACACACACACACACACACACACACACACACACACACACACACACACACACACACACACACACACACAGCTGCGGGTTCGGTGGAGGCGGCAGGCTGTGAGCGGCTCTGAGGGGGGAGAGAGAGAGTCGGGTTGCCCGGGGAGCGAGGGGGGGAGCCGGAGTGCAGCCGGGGTGGTGCTGGGGGGAGCGAGGGGGGCAACCGTGGTGCCGGGGGGAACGAGGGGGGCAGACGGGGTGCCGGGGGGAGCAAGGGGGGCAGACGGGTGCCGGGGGGAATGAGGGGGGCAGACGGGGTGCTGGGGAGAGCGAGGGGGGCAGCTGGGGTGCCGGGGGAAGCGAGGGGGGCAGCCGGGGGGAGCGAGGGGGGGTGCCGGGGGGAGCCAGGGGTGTGAGGTAGAGAGCCGGGTTGCCGAGGAGCCAGAGGGAGGGCCAGAGTGCCGGGGAGAGGCAAAGCCCCGCCCCCGGATACTCCATCCAATCCCCTGCGGCCTGGCCTTCTAAAGCCCCGCCCCCTGGCATTCTCCATCCAATCCCCTGCGGCCCGGCTTGTTTCTGCAGAAGCCCAACCCCTGGCAGTAAGAAAAAATACTTGCCGGGCTGCTCTGCATCCTCTTCCTCCCCGCCGCCGCGCACCGCACCCCCCCATCCCCGCACGCCGCCGCCGATACAATAAACCGGGACATTCCCAGGACAGTCAGGCAACCGGTACAGCACATGAAAAACCGGGACTGTCCCGGGAAAACCGGGACGAATGGTCACCCTAAGCAGGGTGCCCCTTCTTACCTCCTGCTAGGCAGGGTTGTTCCATTCACCTCTGAGGGAGAAAAGAGGCAGCTCCAGGGACTCCTATGCAGATGGTGTAGTGGCTATCATGTACACCCAAACCGGATATTGAAACAGAGAGAGAGGATGTCCTGTGCTCAGGATTTCCTCTGCGGACTAGGGACGGCATGGCCAGTTAATCCGGACCCTGCTGAGAGAAAAGTAGTGTCCAGGGAGCTAGTCAAGCTCCTGGACTAGGCCAGAAATACTAATCCTAGGCCCCAGGCAGCTCCTTCACCTTAGTGGAATGTGTAGGGCCGGCCACACAGCTAGGGATCTCCCATTAGTGAGCGGTAGCAGTGGAGAAGGACTCGAGCCAGGAGAGGAGTTCCTCGAGTGGGAGGAATCACTGCGCAGCAGCTGGACATGAGGCCTGAGGGGCAGTTGTCAGAGACTCCGCGGCATGGGACCTGCCGCTGATCATCCTCCATCTGGAAGTAATTCCCTGGTTAAGGACTTAACCAGGAAGGTATAAGTGCACCACTGCAAGGGTGAGGGTAGTGCTGCCCTCATACACACATTGGGGAAGGGTTGTTTGCCGGACACCGGGTTATAGGTGCCCAAGCACCCTCAGTATTATTGGGGCCACAGTAAAAGAGTTATTACATATCCTGTTGTGATTATGTTATTAGGGTATACCATAAATGTGTACGTGTTCCTATGAGGAGCTATCCTGCTACGCGGGATCCTCATAGGTGGAGGCGCTGCACCAGAGAGAAAGAGAGAGAACACGCTGTCACCCCAGGCGCGGAGGCTCAGGCCTTTTGTAAGTATTACAGATAGCACCAGTGACCGTAATTACCGCTATTTCCCTTACATATGTTTGATAAAAAAACTAATAAACATTATACAGGCATACCCCGCTTTAAGGACACTCACTTTAAGTACACTCGCGAGTAAGTACATATCGCCCAATAGGCAAACGGCAGCTCACGCATGCGCCTGTCATCACGTCCTGAACAGCAATACCGGCTCCCTACCTGTACCGAAGCTGTGCGCAAACAGGGAGACTATAGAGCCTCTTACAAATGCGTTATTTACATCAGTTATGCACGTATATGACGATTACAGTATAGTACAAGCATCGATAAGTGGAAAAAGGTAGTGCTTCACTTTAAGTACATTTTTGCTTTACATACATGCTCCGGTCCCATTGCGTACGTTAATGCGGGGTATGCCTGTAACCAGTTAGTCTCCAGTGTTTATATGTGAGCTGCTATCTCAATGCCTCTTCATGGATGTACACTACTAATTAACAGTAAATGTGTATGTATATTAAAGTCTATGCTTTTCTTTGTATTTTGTTGATTAACTATACCTACAGTATTTAATCACTATTGAAACTATTTTGAACTTTACCAACTACTGTAGGTACTGTAACAGCTTCAACTTTTTATGGGAAATATATTAACAACAATGTATCTGTTTTCTGATACAAGTTGTGTCAATAATCTTTCATAAAAATGTATTTATTAACATGATTTTTCAAGGACAGATGCTTCGGAAGTTGTGGAAGTTTACCCCCCCACCCCCCTTTCCAAACTTGGGAAGGAGTCTGTAGTTCACAATAATACGTACTGTGGCTCAGATCTAGGGCCCCCATCTGAGGCCGAAATAAACCAAAATGTTGTTTCTGCCTCAGATTATGTCCAGGTCCCCTGCTCCCACACCTGAACATCTGACACCTCCTTGTGCTTTGGAGGGGGTCAAAAGTTAGGGCGGGAATAGGGATACTTTCTTTTAAAGAGCCTTACAGATATCCCTTCACAGGACTCTAGCTCATCTAGGGCACAAACATGGATTTACGGAAAATCAGAGCTCTGCCTCCTGCTTGCCTGGCCTCCTATGACACTATTTATACAATCAGCAGAGGAGGCAGGGCCAGCAGGAGACAGGGAGAGGCTCTGAACTGCAGTTGATCCCTTTAATACCCAGCACCCACTCGCGTTCTCTCTCCTATATCATCAACTCTCTCTACTCCCCATGTCTCCCACTTTCCACCATGTCCCTCTTATCCATCATGTCCCCCACTCCACCGCATATCCCACCCAGACCCCCACACATGTTAACCCCTCAAGTCACCCACTTCTGCCCTATGTGATTATCTTCCCCCCCTTATCACACACACAGATATACTGTATCTATATATAATGTATGGGCACAAAGAACCAAATCTTCAAACCTTTTTATCCCATAATATTTTTAGAAATATTAAATGAATTGAGTTTTGGCAAGAATAAAACACAAAGGATTTTTTAGAACTAACAAGTGGTTATAGGTATGTTGTTTAAATATTTTCAGACACAAAATACGTTATGGTGATTAGAAGTGTGACAAAAACCCTCCACAGTGCAGTATAAAAAAAATCCCACTTGTGACCACCACATCCACATGTCTTGGGAACGGCAGGATTGCACATCTGTCTGTCCCCATTATCTGCACTGCACCAAGGGCTTCTGAGAAATGATATGCAAAATATTTTCAACATTTTAGGTTTCAATCTGCCTGTATCCCCACATTTTGTTGTGTGAGCATATCACTTATTCCTTAATTTCCCATCAGAGGCCACTTGTCATGCCATCTTGTAGGGAACAACATTTACATTTGTAAACATACTGTATGTGAATGCCTCTAAATTGCATATGAATAGCATCTTGATTAGTTGTCACAAAAATCTGTTCTGTTTGGGGCCCTGAGGAGAGGTTATAGAACCATATGACTACATGAATCTGGATGAGGTTTCCTGCTCACCTTTTAATGCACGTCCAGCTGAATTTGGAAACAAAGTCTTTACCTTATGCCCCTCTTGATATAATTGTGACAGATTTTCTATATATATTCAGTACTTACCCACATTTTGTAAAGGTAATCTATTTAAACAAGCTAGTGCAAAGAACAAATATTAAAACAGATTATTTGATGGAGATATAAAATGAGACCATCAATTATGTAAACAGCATGTTGCATTTTCCCCAGGTAAAAGGTATCTTTTGAGCTGATTGACTAGTCATAAGATAGAACAAAGTGAATAAAAAGGATTGAACCAGGTGCTCATAAGAGTGACAACAATGAATGTGCAAATGAATGAATATTAAATAGTGAATATTGATTATTCAACGATCACATAAGCCACGAATATAATTGTCAGATGTACAAAAGAGAATAAATTGTGCACCAAGGATTGTGAATAATAATAATAACAATAATAATAATACAAAATTGTGAGCAGTCAAAAACACAAAAAATAATAACGAACACTTTGAAATAAATAAATACATGATCTGAGTGCAGGAAATAAATATTTAGGGAGTTGGCTGCTAATCAAAAAGATGGCTCAGCATCTCATGGCACTAAAATAGAAAAACAAGAAAAGCGCACAACTCAGTGTAGTAAGTAAAATAAAATATATTATACAAATGGTGAAGGTGAGTATCGCACGTACAAGATGATTAACATATATAAGCATGTCATCAATAACCAGCATGGTACCACAAGCGAACATGAACTCCAATGGATGAGGATGGTCGTCAGCTACTGGAACAGCAATAGGTTGATCTCCTTCTCCAGATACTTCGTAGGTAAATGATGTCCAGGATCCAGCCTATGGAGGATAAAATGAAGGTCATGGGAATCCGGAAGATGGTATGTAGCCACCGTTGAGAAATCGAGTAAAGTCGCTACATTCAGCAGCAATATACCAGTAAATCAGTAAAGCAGCGGGTGAGCGCAGAGGTGATTCACCGGTACACGGCAGGAATCGCGGGGCAAATAGCATCTCAACACATAGCCTGTACAGGTATCACCAGCAGTAAATAGCACAGCGGAGGATGAGCACAAGGACGATTCGACGGTACATGGCGGCAGTGGTGAGACGAGAGGCAGCTCAACACTTAGTGTGAAGCCTGATAAACTATCAATAGTAGTTCTGGTATAACACTGAAGAGTCCCATAGAGAGAATACCATAAGCAACCGCTGACAAAAGCCACATAGGGGAGATAAGCAAATAAAACATATATGCTCAAAAAACAGCATCCAACATGTTTCGTAGAAGTAAACCTACTTCATCAGGGCAGATGAAGTAGGTTTACTCCTACGAAACATGTTGAATGCTGTTTTTTGAGCATATATGTTTTATTTGCTTATCTCCCCTCTGTGGCTTTTGTCAGCTGTTGGTCTCTATCTGTGCAGATTATTAAGGGGTTTTCCTGGTTTTGTAGCCTCGCGCTATTAACGGTGCTTGAGACGATGTCACTGGTGACCTCCCTCTGCTTTACAGCTGAGCCGCGCTGTGCACTAAACGCAGGAGGAGTACTGTTTTATCCATGCTTATGGTATTCTCTCTATGGGCCTCTTTAGTGTTATACCAGCACTACTATTGACAGTTTATCAGGCTACAGGCTAAGTGTTGAGCGGTCACTCGTCTGTTTTTAAACAATTCTAAGTGACATTGTTAATGTATTACAATGTAACAAGCATTTTTTGTTTCTATAGCAACCATTTACAAAGCCTCATCCCTTTCTTCTTCTGAAACAGGCTCTGGCACACCCCTTTCTGAGCCCTGCCCCCTCTCTAGCAGTGCACCAATTGTATCTAGTGACTGTCAGGTCTCTTGATCTTCCCCACAGAACTTTGCATCTTTGGTCCTCTTCTGTTGCACTGACAGCCATTTAGTGAACCCCTGAGTCGAATCTTCGCTGAACGATCACAGGAGAACGGATCGATCAGTAACTTAGCTAATTACTTATCATTGTGTGGATTGTATTGATTGTATTGATGAAAAAATAAAATAAAAACCACAGCTTGGACTGCTGCTTCAAACCTTAGTTCTCAACCATGTATCAATTAAACTGCTAACTAGTCTACAGTTTGATAACATACAATAACACATGACCAACATTAATCCAGAATGTATAAAGTCGCAATAAAATATCAATTAAAGAAAATTAGTGTGATTTACAATGCTCCCCATTCCTTTCACTTAAATAAGAGAGCACAAGACAGAGAGGGCAACAATATGAGGAACATTAACACAGATAAAAAACAAAATTAAACAAGGGTGCAAAGCACAGATGACAGAATTCATAACATGTTTATAATTAGTAACAAACAATCTCTGTAACTAACATTAGTGCTCGTGGTGAATGATCACCATCGGAAGACAACAAGACTGTTGGTCAACCAACTGGCCTTAAGCTTGGGTGTTCTCAGTTGCTAAACTCTCTCCATGCATAGACTCTTGGTATTGTCCTTGACTGTGACCTGACCCTTGAACATCAGGTGTCAGCCATGATCAAATCTTCATTGTCCCACCTAAAGAATTTAGTCAGGATTAAGCACTGTGATGGGTGTTGGAGTTAGAGTGTGCTGGGAATGTGTGTTTTCATTTACTTCCTGACTGGTAACAGTTGCTTGGAGGTAAGTGGCCCCTCCTCCCAGAGCTCACCCATCCCCACCTTTTTAACTTGGGAGGTTCTAGCATTTTGCTGAATGGACAGGACTCACTGCAGTTGCTTCCCCTCATACAGAGGTAAAAGGGAGGGTTCACAGTTTAGTGTTAGGACCTGCATTAATTTTGGTTTACCTTGACGTGGTATGCAGGCTTATGACGCTTTGGCCAAAGGGTTTAACTAAATAACCAAGTAAATATTATTATTATTGAAGTATTTAAACTTTATACTTACTACTTTATATGTTTGTCAATTTGGAGGTAGCATTGGGAACACCTGTCTTTTGTTTGTTGGTAGGGGTGAGTGCAAGATTTATTTACTTTATTTCTGCTTGTTAATATTTTATTTTAAATGGGCAAATGCACTATTATCCATATCTGGATAATAGTCATTTTGACCATTATTGTACTGTATGTATTAGGGGGCGGGGGGAGGGGGGTATATTTATTTGAACGTATTGGCTGTTGTGTATTTTTGGGCACAGGATTAGTACCGCAGGCCAGTGGGGACCCCGGACTCCCGCGGGGATCACTCGAGGGCCCCGGAATCCAGCGGGGATCACCCGGGGACACCTGCCGGCCTGTTGTGTTAATTGTGTATTGAAAAAAAACGTAAACAATTATTTTATTCATGGCTCCTTTCTTTTGTGCCAGCCTTTAGCTGGTGCAAAAATCTGGCGTGCTTTTAAAGTACGATTCACTTATCATTGCTTAGTGAATCGCTCTGACTGGCAAAAAACGGCACATTTGCTGTTTTTTGCCTGATCGGACATATTTTTTTTGCCTGGCTGAAAAAAATGCCGTTTACGGCTGATAAAGCACTGTTATCACTGCTTAGTGAATTGCGCAGCAGGCAGTATCGGTCTTAAAATGCATTTATCGTACTTAAAAGCAGTTATCGCTGCTTAGCGAATCGGCCTCTTAATCTCCCCAGAGGATTTTACTATATAGTACTTGTCCAGTCTTCTGGATTAAGAGCTGCGGCACCTGAAAGCTGGTGCAGAATGCTGCGACCAGTCACAAACATTAGGCAACATGATATCACCTAGCATGCTACATGTGCAGAAACCTGATCAAATTATCAGTTTATTTCCTCATTTGAAAGGTTCTTTTAAACGTGGCTGCAAAATCTGTCTTTATCTACAAAACAAACAGAAAATAAAAAATAGACCACAAGCTTCACAATAAAATCTTTTATTACATTTCAGACAAATTATGTTGTTTACTTACTGATTTGTGGTTGCCAGAAACAATTTGTAGAACTTGCTACTAGACTATTGCAAATACGAGTCATGGAACATGTAAGATTACTTGCTAAATGTAAGGAATCAGGGGTCACGGCGGTCGCAGCGTGACCCTCCCTTACCACCCACGACCCCCGTTGTCTCCGCTCCACTCCCCCTCCGTCGGTACCCCCGCCGGGATGCCTCTGCTCCGCACGCAGCGGGTAAACATGCGGCTGCCATTAGACCTACACGCGCGCTCACCAGCCTTACAGAGCGCGCGTCAGGCACTCATAATTTATTCACCTCTCTGGAGCTTAGACCACGCCTCCGGCAATCACACGGCTCATGAGCACACTCCCCTGCCTCTCAGCTGTCCTCAACAAGCCCTCATCAGCACAACCTATACAGTGCTGCTCCACACACTCCTCCAGCCCTGCCTCCACCTTCCATTGGTCAGCCCACCTTTATAATCCCTATTCTCCCTGCTGCACATCGCTCTGCATAGTCTTTGCTAGTGGATGTGTACGTTGATTGTCTCTTCATTACAGTGCTTCTCAGGTTCTGACCCCGGCTTCCTCCTGGCTACGCTGCTTCTCTCGTCCCTTGAACTCGGCTTGTACCTCGACCTCCCAGATTTCTCTACTCCCTGACCTCGGCAATGGCAATCACTACGGCTCTTCTATCCTCCGGAACTGGCAAGTACTATAGCAATAGTCTCCTGGCTTGGCAACGCAAATACCACACTCCGGACACGCTCCTTCTGCTGCGGGTGCGTGTATACTTACGTCCCACCTCAGTGGTAGGGATGGGTCTGCGGGCAGCACTGCTGTAACACTAAGAAAGACACTAGTCACTCAGTTTCCAAACATTTTGTTGAATGTCCCTCAGGTTCTCTAAATTTATTCAATTGTATAACCTAGGAACATGTCCCTGTCCCAAAATGTGGTAATAATAGGACCAAATTACTCTATCAGAGGGAAGCATCCTGGATCTTTAACCTTAACACTTGGCAGCCATAGGCTGCGCTTATACTTACGGTGACGGCGCACAGCACCGTCACAAGTACTTGAAGTCCGACGCGGGTGCCCATAGTGGGCGTGTAACCGGGTCTTATCCCCGTTAACAGATGTGCCTCTAATTATTGTAATTGCTGGTGCAATCAACCCCACCTGCTAAACACAGCTCTGTGAAATAGGATGTTCTGAGACAGGAAGGGAGAATTCCTTAGTCTCACACGTGGGGCTGAACCAAGGAAGGACAGACAGAGATTCCTGAGCTGACATTTGGAGCTGACACAGGAAAGCAGAGAAGTATGCACACAGACACTGTCTTGAGCACAAAGGGGTGCTGAGACTAAGACACCCAGAGACTTATATTCCTGGACACAGGGGACACAGGAACCTACCAGAGACTGACATGAAGGGCCATCTGCAAGAGCGGGAGAAGCAGAGCACTGAATATCTACGCCAGCTAACGCAACTGCAAGGAAAACATGTCGGATACAGTGAAGCTGCTGAAAGTTTCAAATAAAGACGGAGAGACCAGTATTCCTGATGGGACGGAGTCATCCAAAACAAAAAGGCGGAAAAAGAAAAAGAAAAGTGGGTCTTTACTTACCGTGGAAGGAACAGACACGTCCGCAGATCCCGCGGAGGAAAAGGGGGACCGAGATGCCCTGCAGCCTAGAGAAAATGGAGGATTCGTCATGCGAATGACAGAATATCCAGAGGGCCCAAGGCAGAAGTCGGGTAATCCAAAGAAGTGTCTGTCCGGTGCCAACAGTGAGGAACCCTCAACCAACCATCCCAGGGAAGCGGAGCCAGAACAAGTGAGTGACAAGCCCTTGACCAGCCCTGAATATGCCCTGCAAAATGCCAGGCATAACTGTGATATGCTCCGTGAACAATTAAAAATGGAGAGAGAAAATAATGCTGAGCTACAGAAGATGGTGCTCACAATTTACTCGGCGGCCAAGACTGAGCTAGCCACTGAAAACACTACTAATGCCACCATGGTGGAAAAACAGAGTCAATCTGATAGAATGATTGCTAATCTGAAGGAGAAGTATGAGGAGGCACTCAAGGAGATTACAGTCTTTCAGCAAGAAGTTCGCAAGTGCCATAGAAAGGTGGAAGTCTCTCAGAATGAGGTTCACACTCTCCGCATAGAACTGAATGCCTCACACCAGGAGGTCAACAGTGTCCAGACAGAGGTGGACATATCCCAGAAGGAGGTTCATACTCTCTGCACAGCACTGGATGCCTCACACCAAGAGATAAGCAGTTGCCGCACACAACTGGAAGTCTCTAAAAAGGAACTTCACAGTCTCACTATAGAACTGGACATCTCTCAAAAAACTATCCTCCGTCTTAATATGGATCTTAAATTTTCACAGAAGGAGCTTCAGACCCTCAACCTAGAGATGGAAGTCTCATGCCAGGAGACCAGGGGTCTCAAAGCCAAAGTGTGTAAATGGAAGGGGGACTACAAGGGGGCCCTGAATATTACAGAGACTGTAAAAAAAGAAAATTTAAGACTGAAAGAAGTAAATTATGATTTGACAGACCACGTCAATAAAAAGAATGAAAAGCTGCACGAGCTTGAAAAAATAAAGAAACTTTTGGAAGATGAGAAGTTTGAAGCAGAGCACCGACTGCAGAACCAACTGCAAGGTCTGCGTATGCACCTCCAGAATGCCAAGGAGAAGCAGCAAACTCTGCAGGAAGAGAATCTGCAAGCTGCTAAAGAAGTACAAGTGCTGCAGGAATGTCTGATTACCCAGTGTCCCAACAAAACAGCATGAGAAACTGAAGGCTACCCTGACCATCACCAAAGCATCGCTAGAGGCCAAGCTTAGAGCCCATGTGACTCGGTACAAGAGGGAGCACAAGAAGGTCCAGAAAATGAGACAAGTAGCTGCGGCCCGAGCAAAGAAATTTGTAGTGCTTCACAATATAATGAGCTCAGAGAAAGTACCCTGAGAGGAGAATTGCAGGATGCATCTAAGAAACGCGGCTCTCTCGCGGATGATATTACAGTACTACAAGAAAAGGTATTTACCCTGCCCAAGCGTCAGTGTCCCACAGCAACTAAAACCCCTGTAGGAAAGGGTACAGTGAGAGCTGGGAACACCGCTCATCTGAAAAACAAGGTTGCAAAGTCTGAACTACCTAAACAAGCACTAGCTAAACGTTCAGCCACCCAACAGGCAACAAAAAAAGGTATACGTGCAGAATCAAAACCAGAAGAATCCTTAGCGGATGAAGCTGAAAAGATGGGACGTTCTCTGGAAGTGGAGGTAGAATTGCAACTCAATCCCAAAGGAGCTGAACTGGCAACTCCATGGAGTGGGAAAAAATGCAGAAGGACAGCTTCAAGAGCCGAAAACACAAAGGGCTATTCTTAAACACTCTGCAACTATCGCCATACAGTCTGCCTACAAAAAGAGGAGCGCCCGACGCAAGGTAAATCTCATGACAGCGCACTCAGTAAAAAGACTATACTTGGAAAAAGTCCTCCTCAAGCGACTGAGGATTGCTGATCTCAAGCACCTTTGGGAGGAGACACGAATAAACTGGAGAAAGGGCTCCAATCCTAGCAGGACTGAGGGTTCTCTTCCTCCATCCACTCTCAATCAAGACACAGAAATATTGCGAACAAGAGTGGAAGGATGGGCTTCGGCCATGGTAATCCTGAGCTTCCCACAAACAGGGGAGGTATGCAACAGGGTCTTATCCCTGTTAACAGACGTGCCTCTAATCCAGCAGTGTGATGGTTAATTGCTGGTGCAATCAACCCTACCTGCTAATCACAGCTCTGTGAAATAGCCTGTTCTGAGACAGGAAGGGCCACGTCCCTGTTGCAATCCCAAGGTCTCCTGCACCTCAGTGTAACAATTGCTATAGCGACATGTGACATCAGTGGTCACGAGCACGTCGCCGCTAATATAAGCGCCGCCATATGGTTTAAACACAGGATGTGATTTAAAATATTTTCTTTGAGTCCAACATTACATATATTTCCCCGCTTGAGAAGTTCTACTTTATACTGTATTATTCTATGAATTTTATTGCTAGATTCTGGTTTAGAATTTTCTACCATCTATATAGGGGATATTAATATGTACATTGTTGTTTTATATCTATATTTACTGTGTACCCAAGTTTAACATTGGTTGAATACTGTGTTTATATTATACTGTACCTACATAACATGCATATGTTTCTTACATATTTCTATATAATTTCTATAGAAGCTTATGATATCATTGATTTACTCCTGTATTAACTTTAGTAAGGATTATATTAGAATTGTTTACATCATGATTGGTTTCAGCCACTTAGATTCTGTGACACGTATTAACATCTAGACAATTGAACACACCAGCTCAGGTGGAGAGCTCAGGTACACCATCTCATTGGATTGGTTTATAATTGTATTATCAATGTATGTTACAATCAGCTGTGTCTGATTATTTTGCAATCTATGTGTCTATAATATGCCATTTACTTCAATGTGTAGTTGTAACACTTGACTGCCCGCAGACCTGGCCAGTCCCCAATACTGAGGTAGGTAAGGGTATAACACGCACCCACAGCAGTGAGGGCGTGCCCAGAGTGTGGTATGATGCGTTGCCGGGCCTGTTGAGAAAGGGTTAGCCTGATACTTGCCGCGTCCGGGGTGCCAGAGGTCCGAGGGTAAAGATCCGAAAGCCGTAGGTCAGGGGCAAGAGAGAGCAGTGTAGTGAGGTCCAAAGCCGAGTCCAGGGAGTAGCGAGGTACACGAAGTCTAACGAGAGCCGAGATCAAATCCAAGGGTATCAAACGAGGGCAGGGACTGGAGCAAGAGCTGATTTATAAAAGAGAGCCAGGCATAGACCTCCGTACAACAAGTGCCACAGGAAAACTATGCAGAGCGAAGAAGGAGAGGACAGACAGGAACTATAAATGCCGGAGAATCAATGGGAGCAAGAGGCGGAGCGGGGGCTTGACTGAGCGGTCCCAGGGATAGGTTAGGATGCCGGGTGTGGTGTTCCCTAGTGGGAATAGCCTCCACCTGCTTGGAGCTGGAGCCAAGGCTGCAGGAGGAGTGTAGAAGAGGACGGGTGCACGCGCGTCCTGTAACCCTCCCGCGCACGCGCCCCTGCAGTGTGTGGGCGGTGGCGGTGTGTGCCGCGGAGGAGCGGCGTGGCGTCCGACCGGAGCGGGTAAGGAGCTGACGGGGGGCCGGGGGGCCTGGGACGAGCGGCAGTATTTGGAGCTGGGGTGACGGGGACCCGCTGTAAGGCGCGTGTCCCCCGATCCCTTATAGCAGTACTCCTTGAGAAAGCGTCACTGAGACATGAAATGCATTGGAGGCTCTTTTCTGAAACTGCTCTTTTATGCATGTCTAAATAAGGCCTATTCACATTTTTGCAATCACCTGGGTTCCCATGTAACATTTTTAGATGGGATTTTCATTGCTGCTGCTCTGGATTCTCTCTGCTTCTGTATCTTATCATTTGGTCCAGGAGGCACGCGACTGCGGATTCGGAGTCCGCAACTGTACACTGTGCAACTGTACACAAGCGGGCTGCCACATGCACGGCTACTACCACACACTATCCTTGTGTCCATAATATTACCATATCTATTCCTCTAGGACCCTATTTAGTATGCTATAAATTCCGAACTTCGAATTCTATACACTCATGTGGAATATCACTTGGAGGCATAGGTAATAAAAAAAAGGAAATACCATGTCTTTTCAGGGAACAAATGATAAATGTTTGTTTTGTGCAGGCAAACAGTTTTCTTATGCGTAATGGGATTTAGCTGAATAACTCCAGAAACCTAAAATGTATTATTGTAGGTGCCATGTGAATGATGCTTATTTGGTGTTCTGCCACTTCAAAGATGGTTGTAAACATTCGGGCCAGATTCTGGGTTACTTAACAGACAAGTTTATTCTTGTAATTGCAGGCCAACATGGATTAGAATAATTTGGGTATAGTACTAGTTTTGTACAACTCTTAGAAGTGTCACTTACAAAAATGTCTACAGCATCTATAATCGGTTCTCATAGGGCAGTAATTAATGACACCACTATGTATGTTGCCAGTAATTAATTTCACCATCAAGGTTGCAAAGAAGCCTATTACAATGCATATGTATATGACTGGGAGCATATCCGATATATTATGCTGCTAGTTTAATGACCTGGTAATTAACAGGAGAGAGCTATTAAGTATTTTAGTCTCTCAAGAAATTAAAAATAACCCAGGTTGTAAAGCTTACAATAGCTAGGGGGCAGTGACAGATGACTGTCAGGACAAACGTTTATAGCTACAGTAATATCAGGGATCTGGATTTTAGCTTGTTTTAAAGAAAAAATTGGTATGAAAATTAATGTCTGAGACTCACACATCATATTTCTCTTGAGCATACACTTGCATGTGTGTGAATTTCGCAACTTCTCCCCACTATCCCATGGGGTACCCTATCACAAGAAATCTGTGACATCTCTTCAAAAGTCTCTAGTTGGTAGTGTATAGTTTTTTTTGTTAACCTTTTATTTTATAAGCTGAATGGTATCATTTTACTGGATGCTATTTTGTAATTTTTTTGTATAAAGCACTGTGACTCTTTCATTCATATAATATCTAAAATGTAACAAGTACTGTGTCTGAGCTATTATAATTGAACTGTTTATATTTGAAGGGAATGGGCCAATTTTTGGACATGTTTAACCATACTTTATTGTTAAATTGTGATTTTGTTAAATGTATAAATGTGTACATTTTTCTGGGAATAAGAGAGACCAAGGACCTAGGCATAAACTCCTGAGACCAACCTAAAATTAATCCCAGTGGTTGCAGCGTAATTGGTGTGCTGTGTGAGGCTTATTTATAAAAGAAAGTAAGGCAGAGGCCTGCATGGGCTGTTGCGCCTGTGAGCTGGCTCTCCTACCCCCCTTCCCCCTCACCACGAGGGTTGCATGATTCACACGCGTGCGCCAAGGAGGGGAGAGGGGAGGGGAGTTCTCGCATGGGCTATTTAAACCCTGCGCTTGCAGGAGCTGCTCAATAGGGATGACAAAGGACTAAGATTATGGCTGACAGTTATTTTCAGGTATTGTTAAAACAATAAAACTGTGACCAATTTTACTTCCACAAAACTGTGTCGTCTCAGTTTGTTAGGTGGGGTGTAAGTAAACCACGCGGTAGATAGGCACACTAAGCCTTTATGGAACAGCAAGGTAAACCACGATTCTTAGATGCAAGTTACGAAATGTTAACTGTTCTTAGGCCACTGACAGCAGGGTAAGTATACAACTTGTCCGCTGTTGTAGCAGGCAGTTTTATGGAGCTCCTCCTCACAGGGATGCAAGGTAGCACACAGGAGGAGAGAGACTCAGCAGTAGGTCTCCACCACAGAAAGGGATAAAGTACACCGTCTTAGGCCTTGGATACAGTTAAGGCGTGTGCCCGAGCGATCTGTGGCTCTGATGGAGAGGCAATGGGGAGGCGTGGCAATGATGTCACCAGCCTGGTTTGCCCTCATTAAGCTCAACCACTCACGTGAGGCGACCATCGTGCAAAAAACAAACAAAATGATTTGTCTCTTCAAAATGCTGCTGAACCGTTGCACTTCATTGCGCGCACTATGGCCGGCCTGATAGAGTTAGTGTATTTTGTTCACGGCATCGCGCGCACTATGGCCACAAACTTGTAGTCTACCAGCACACCAAACAGGCAGTCTCCTGGACAAATGCAAGCGAAAAAAGGATCCGGGGCCCATCTACTCCAAGAAAAATATGAGTACTCACCAGCAAAGAGGTTAAAAATGATGCACTTTAATAGACTACATAAAATCAGTACTACTTGAAAAAGCGCCACAGTGGGTGTGAAACGCGTGGGAGAATGTCTGTGCTGTTTGTTTTTTGATTTTATGTAGTCCATTAAAGCGCATCATTTTTAACCTCTTTGCTGGTGAGTACTCATATTTTTCTTGGAGTAGATGGGCCCCGGATCCTTTTTTCGCTTGCATCAGTTCATGTGAGGATCAGAGTCCACCACCGGATGCGGAAGCAGCCGCAGCTACCACAGAGGGAGACGCTTACAACACGGCGTCAAGACTGGAGTCAGACCGGGAGAGAAGCTGAGCGGTGATTTTAGTGAGTCGCGTGGACTCCACACCGGGCCAGGTCGGGCCAGGGCTTGGGACTGAGTGAGTACTTTTGTCCTATTTATCTTAGCCCTCTCATACATTACCCGTGTACTTGCTTTATTTGCCAGCCGATCATCCCCTTACTCCGGTGTCAGCTCCTATATTTGCCCTGCTTGGCACCTCATATCTGCATACACTTGCTCTTAGAGCTTACATACGGTTGCTGTCTTTTGTTTTAGTCTCCTGGACAAACCCTGAAATGCGATCTGTGTCGCACTCGGGAGCATTCAACTCACCTGTGATTCAGTTAACTATGGTAATTAAATTCAGTAGGTTGAATACCTGAACCAGACAAACTTCCTCAATCAGATGATGGGTTTCTGACTAGGATTACCTACTGTTACAGATGCATGGCTCCAAGATACATATTGGTAACAGGTAAATATAAATGAATGTGTAACTATAGTGCATAAGGAGGGCCATTAAGGTAGAATAGAGTTACAAATGGGGGCTATAAGTAAAACATTGTTGTTACGCACCTTTTCTCTGGAAAATTGATGTTTGGTTGATATTTTGGAAATACTCTTTTAGGTGTCAATTAATTAAAGTAACTTTTATCTCTTTCACTCCACATATACTGTATCAACTATTGATGGGGAGGTGTAGTTATGGAAGGAGGCAAGGTGCACATATTACAATACGATGTATAAAACTCTGCCTGGGATTGTCACCTTAATTTGGACAGCTGCAGCGGCCGTTATTCAAACAAATCATGGCTCTAATTTCGTGTGCACTGCTGCACTCCACGCAGCATGAACGCGGCCAAACGCCCCAGGCACCTGCGCTTATCGCGGTTGCTTTGTTGAATTTCATGGATTCTGTTTCTTTGGGTGCAATGAAATGAATGAATTGCAATGTGTACAGTACTGTGCTACAGTGCTACTGGTCAATTTAAGGTGTTTAAAAAACAGAACTCTAAAATGCCATTTTCTGCACTCGCGTCTTAAGGCGGAAAGGTTGGAAGACATCCCGCGTCATGACATCGGTATTCCGATGTACACAACGCATGAAGTGTTTGAATAACGGCTGCTGCAGTTGTATGTGCGAGTAAATTCTCAAAAGTCTGACTTGGGGGGTAACACTTTCATTACATTTAGGGAAATAGGCAATTTTTTTTTTTTAACAATCCTTATACACGGCTCCTATAATTTACTCACTTTCCTCTTGGCATTATGAAGAATATGAGGCTCTCAATTTCCATTTGAGGGATCATGTGACTATATTATGTAGCACACTTTCCCCCACCCCCTGGGAGGTATGGCGGTTACTACGTGTGTGGTGCGTTACCTGAGGCTCACAGGAGGCCTGAAGCTCCACGGCTGGGAGCCTGGGATGTATCTGATCTGGCTGGTGCGGGATCATAACTATGGTGGATAACCCCATCACAGGACAATATAAGAAATATACACGTGGTATAAGATAACAAATTACTGCAGGTATGTGTAACGGGTATTCCCTCTATCCCAATCACAGATATAGTGTGTGTGGATGGAAACCTATGTGTTACCAGGTGTGGTGCATAAACCTGTAGGTTCACAAGAGGCCTGAGCTTCCGCTTGTTGGGAACCTGGGGTGAGTCCTTCAGCTCGAACTGGTTCACAGCGCCTCCACCTGTGCAGGGTTCTATGAATGTAGAAGGTTGCCTACACAGGACCCACATATATAATAAGTACATACACGGAGATGTATATAACCAGTTTATATGATACTGTATGCAGGAATAACAACACACTTTAATAATACTCCCCCTAGGGGGCAACTCCACAGTCTATAACGCAGTCCAAAGTGTCTTTCACTCCACTAGGAGCGTACCTACCCACCACCGTGTATCCCCACACTGTGTCCACAGCCTAACCCCTTTGTCCCGTGGTCAGCGCTGCCACTATGTGTAATAGAATATATATATGATACGTTGGTGCACTTAGGAAGGCACCTGACGAGCGCTCCTGCACTCGGGCCAGCAATCAACTTCAAAAAGGATCTGCCGCTTGGTGATCCCGTCTGTCATCCAATGCTTCCTCGGATGAGAGTCCCCAGGGGCGATGCCACCCTGGAGATAGTCTCTGTCTCTTTAGTACAGACTTGAGCCCAAGTCTCTTCTTGGGGAGTGCAGCGTCCCCGCTGTGTCCCTATCTAACACTTGTACTACTGTGACAGGGTCCCTAACCTAGGGCCTGTCCCTGTAGCACCAGAAGCTGGGGAGTTCAAGACCTATCTGGGGCCTAGGGGGGTTGCTGGCCTATTGCAGTGGGTCATAGACCCCTGCACTCACCTCCTTCCCCTAGCTCTACTGGTCAGAACTGACTAGCGTGGGCTCAGCGCGCGAAAATGTATCAAAAAGCCCCTCTGCAGGGTGATCATAAGCCCTATTGGCTCCATGGCGTCACATGGGGTCCCCTAAGGCTCATGGGGTCCCTGCTTAGAGCCCTCTACCTATTGGCCAGCGTTTACACGCTCCTTCCTGCGCATGCGCAACTCTGCAGGGCCGCCGGGACTCACTGTGCATGCACGATCTAACGCAAGATGGCGGCGCCCTGCTCGGAAGCCGCCGGGGACCGCCGGAACATCTAAACGCTCCCTGCACTGGCCCCCACCCTCCAGAAGTGCCGGCGGGTCCATCGAGTGACCCGCGGCAGCGGAGGAAACGAGGGGGAGGGGTCGCGGGGCAGCAGGCACGCAGAGGGGACCTGGCTACATATGTAATAACAATGGTACCAATCTCCCATTCTAGGTCACGCACGGCTGTACCCTCCAACACTCTGTCCACACCTGATAACACAGTCCCCAAAGTGTAGAGGGGCCCTTGGCCACACAACCACCCTGGTGTCCACAAGTAGTAACCCACCCAATGTGTGAGACAGCGCTGCCCCACTAGAAGTGAAGGTGTTAGTTGGTGCACTTGATGAGGTACCTGATGGGTGATTCCACACCCGGTAGTGCCGACTGACGATATGGATCCACTGATCAAGTGACCTGGTCCACGATGGTGTCCGCCTCCACGTGGGGTGGTATCCGGTTGGAGTGTCACACACTGAAGAGAGTTTCTATGTCTTTCGGTGGTGGTCTGGTCCCAGACCACAGACCGCAACTGCTTCATGCATTCTGCTGTGTCCCTGGCACTAGTGAGGCTAAGGGGCAGTGTCCCTGTCTAAGGGCATGTCCCTATAGCAGCCACAAATTATACAGGGGAGTTGGGAGCCTATCTGCGATCTAAGGGGGTCTCTGGCCTAGTGCAGGGGCCACTGACACCCTGCACATACATACCATACCCTTCTACTATCCCAGCTTCGACTGGCGTGCTCTCAGCGCACGCAATGTAGCAATATCAGGGAGCAGGGGAATCCGGCCGCGCGATTGGCTAAGCTTAGCTACCTGACTCATAGCCCCTAAGCATTATGGGGCTTGTAGTTCCCCTGCGGTGCTGTTTTCCTAATGGCCGCCGCTTGCACTTCCGCAAGGAGTCCCAAGATGGCCACCGCAACAGAAAACACTGCACGGCACATGCACTGTGTATGCGCGAGCAATTCCAAAATGGCGGTGCCCTGCAACGGGAGCTGTCAATATCTCCGGGGACCGAGTCACCTCTCCCAAAAGCTGCCGCAACCTCTTACTGTTCCCCGTTGTAGCGAAGGAAACCAGGGACCGGGGGAGGGACCCTGCTACAATTAGATGCATTCACACATTTACAAATGAAGTCAGGCAGTTTGTCTATGCATATTTTTATTTACCATTACACTAGTTCTGAGAAGTAGAAAGGATTACATGACCCTAATGAAAATTAAATAAATAGTAATGCAAAAAAGTCAAAAGATAAATAGAAGGAAAAACAGTAACGTGCTAAATACACATGAGAAACACATGGGAATAATTTTATCCACAAGAAGTAATGTGAAGAAATGTTTTTATTTTCATTTAATTCAATCTGTGTTGGATGTGCATTATGCTGCCATACCTCATAAATAACTCATAAAAATACTTGTATTTATTTGCTCTTCATAGTTGATTTTTTTTTTTTACTGGCAGTATGGAACCTGTGAAGAGCACAGATCTTGCAGTTAAAGATTTCCACAAGATTAGTATTTTGAAGACGCTATATGTTTTATTCCACTATACAAAGTTGCATAGGTTTACTCAATAACATTCACTGTTAGAGAACATTAACAGAAAAAAAAACTATTTTAAATGTTTGTATATCTTTGTTTTCAAAAGGACGTGTCAAATAGTATCTCTAGATTAACTTATAGTTTGTAACCCACAACAAAAATAAGATTTCTGTGCGAGTTTTTCATTTTAAAGACACTCTCTATTAAGACTAGCTGGATACATTGAACATGCATGTTGATAATTAGGCTTAAGATGTCCATGTGTTGTATTTGGTGATCATGTCATCCAGTCAACCATTGCTAATCATAAAATCCTGACCTGAATTACAAGGCTATTTCAATGTAAATGATTCACAAATAATTTCATACAGTATTTACTGCTAGTATTTCAGTTTATCCAACAATCCCACTCTTTCCATCGCATCGTAGGAAATGAACTGGAATAAGGGATAAGGGACGGATTACATTGGATTTAGATTTTGAAAGCACACTAATGTAGCACCTATCATTTCTGCGAAGTATTACAACCAACGCTAAAACTCAATTTTCCCGGTCGCTACGCATTCACTGGTCAGCCGCGAGCAGTCAGACATTATGCAGGGGCGCAAACACCACCTGCAAAGACAAATGTGTCAGTAAATGACGCTATACCTATATTTCGCCTTTCACTTTCTGTGCTTCCTTCTCATTTTTCATTTATTATAACTCAAACTTGTTTCTCTTAGTCTAATGTAGCTTTCTGCCAGAACATAAGCCTATGAGAATGTAATGTTTCCAAAAGGGTACTCCCTGGAACTGACGTTCTTTTTCTTAGTAAAGATTCAATAAGAGAGACCATTAATGAAGGCAGGACAAAGAACAGCACTCACGAACTAACCTTTCCCTTCTACTAAAGAATGATGACTCGGAGTGCATTCAATCAGCACTTAAATATGCACGTAAATACTAAAGCCCCAAATGGAAAATTATCTTTCCACCTAGTAAATTAAATAATGCTGACATTTATGATTATAGTAGGTAATCACAAGGATATGTGCCATCTTAATGTTTTCACATTTCGTAGTCAAAGGAACCTTTAAATCTTACAATATGAATTGAAAATAAAAATCACACAGCATCTCCTCTTGTATATTGAATTGCAGAGGCAACTACTGTACAATATGTCTCTCTCACACCAGTACAGAATGCAACATAGGGGGTTATTCATTAAACTGCTCCAGTGCAGATTGGGGAGCTATCACACGTAAACCTCTATTGACTTAAAATGGAGCTTCCGTGTGATAGTCCTCGATTTGTATTTTTGCAATTTAATGAATAACTCCCTATGTGGTAGATCAGTGGGAATTTTTTTACTTATTTCTGGTAATGTGAAAACCATAACCTCCGAATGGCCCCAGATCAGTTTCTTTGTCCATCTCTGACTTTGTTGCATATTTAGCTTGTCCATTCCTGTTTAATTAAAAGCAGGAGAAGGTCCATGAATGTTTAACTTTATACAGTATGTGTGTGTTCTAGTAGTAATTTAAACACACTGGAGGGATTTATTCAAATTATACTTTAGCTTTGCACTATAGAAATATATAATTATTTTAGTCATAACAATTAATTTCGATGTATGTGTCTATTCATTAATGTAACCTCACTCTATTCATTAAATAATACTCACATGTCCAAACTACAGTATGCAAATCAGGCTTTAAGTATCAATTTCATTTGAAATTTCAGCAACGATAAAGAACACTTATGAGCCTGTTCCCATGTCTGTGACAAGTCCACAAACCTGCTGTACCCGAAAATCACACAGAATACTGTGGTTCCACTGCAGCAAAGGACTCTGGGTGATTAAACACAAATGAGCTCTTTGTGTGTCACTTTTTGTTTCCTGTCCATTTTACCATGGATCCCAATTATTCAGTGAGAGAGAATTTAGGTAATTACATTGTAGCTTTATAGTGGTGACCCCACAGCCATATGTGTATTTTGTTGTGTCAGAAACCATTGCAAAAATAGTACCTATTTAATATCTCAGGAATAGTGACGTTTCCAGAAATCTGGGGACTTATAATTGGCTTCTGGGGATCTCCCAGATTAAGCAATACAGTATTAAAATAAAAAAAGAAGAGTTGCAAATTTAGCAAAGCAGTTTATTTAACCTTTCTGACAACTGCAAACAATTTGATTGGTAAACATGACATGACCTCCTTGATTATCGTAGCAAAGTTAACAGTATTTATTAAAAACAACAAAATATACCATAGTATTGACATTATGGCAGTGGACAACTTTAAACCATATCAATTTAGAGACAAAGGAAAAACTGTAGTCCAGATTCACAATGCTACATTAACCTAAATTAACATCACAATAAGCCACTAAAGGTCTTATTAGCCAGAATATACATAGAAGTGCATAGGTAGCACACAGATTTACATTGCTCATTCCTTGAATAAAAAATAAAATAGATACTGTAAAAATGGAGAAATGTGTCTTCCTAAAAATTGATTAAAGTACCTTGAACTGCATAATCTTTAGACATTTCTAAGGACAAATCAGCATCATTAATTATTCACAAAGTGAAAAGTTCAAATTTTAGGTTTCCCTTGGACAAGTGTAAATAATCCAACAACCCAGTGTAATTGATATTGTGAAATGTGGCCTTTTTCAGCTTTGAAATACTGATATCATTTTCAAGAAATATTTGACGAAATAACCATACATATAAGTTAGTAATACCAAGGACACAGCTACATCAGATAGATAACAATAGTATGGTATGAATAAGGTTGGAGATGGAAAACAAATTGAATATCGTGCAAAGAAGATTTTGAATGACTCCATCATGATTGTGTCTGCATTAGTGGTGTGCAAAAAAAAATAATGGATGAGGCTAACACACTATTGCCCCTGTTGGTGCCTCCGGTACTTTCATGTTACTAATCAGTATAGTGGGCTTCATGTTATTCTATAGTGTTTTCATTTCATATGCACTTTCCTTCAATACAAATTGTAATTGTCAGTACAGACACTCTGAAAGAGGCTGTAATTTAGACTTGGATACCCAGTATCAGCAAAATAAAGCATTGACACTGTTTTATAGTATGAAATAGTGCTAATACAGATGAACATTATTTGCAAAATTACTTTATTCATAATTTTTCAATAACTATTTGGTATCTAAAAAAATAACTTTTGACTTCTGGGCTATGAACAAAGATGTCCTTTGAATTGAACTTACTGTGTTTATTTTTCAACAGAGCTCCAACAAACCAGATCATATTACATCAAGCTGAACAGGAGAAAACTAGGAGCACAGCAAAAAAGAACGAGAACTGGAGGCCAAATGAAAAAATAACAAAAATGTAATGAGAGATAAACTAATTAAAAAGAGAAACCTCTAACGCGTTTCTCGCATGGTGCGCTTTATCAAAGAGTAGTTTCAATGGTCTAAATCAAATTCTTTTATAGTCTCCACCTCCAAAAAGCACCGCGTACCTGTGCCCAGGTAAAACAAACCCTCTGGACACAAATCCCCTGTGAAAATGAAACACAAGGAAGGGGCGTAGTACTCTGCAGGTAAAGAACCACAAAGACATAATATACATTTAAAGAAACATGTTAAAAAAGACCAACAAAATCCAAAAAATCAATAAACATATATATCATCTGTGGAAGCAGAAAATACAAGTGTAAGAAATAAATAATGATCAATATCGATATACATAATTAATTAACTTTAAATCAAAGTATAATCATGTTAATACCAACTCAAAACATCATAACTATCTAATCTTGAAATTGAATATCTCTCACAATTTAAGATAATCTAAACATTTGTAAAAAAACATACAATGCTAGAGAAATAAATGAAAGAAAAAGCTATCAGGAACTATCAGACTGAAATATATATTTTTTGATCATATGCAGAACAAATCAAAGAGATGTATATTTCTACCAAAACATGCATAACTCCCCAAAGGGCAACAGTACATTTTACAAAATAAAGACTCAATATAACTGTTATCAAATCAATGGCATCCTAAGATAGAAATATAACAAGCAGATTCACAAGAAATATTTAAGATCCCATTCTGTATTAATTCCTGAAGGGAACAATGTATGCAAAGAATGGATCCAAAACATCTCACGTTGGTTAAGTAATTTTAATCTATCACCACCTCTCACAGGCATAGAAACCAACTCCACAGCTGAAAACTGAAAGTTTGATAAACTGCCTTAAGGACAATCAGTGAAATGTTTTGAAACAGGTAACATGAAGTCTTTTCTTTTTATAGACCGAATATGTTCCATAATCCTGTTTTTTACAGGACGTATGGTGCGGCCCACATAACCTTGGCCACAGCCACAGGTCAGAAAGTATATAACAAATTGTGAATCACAATTAATAAAGGATGAAATCCTATACTTCCTTTTAGAATAAATGGTCTCAATATATGTAGACGGACGTTCACAGAGGTACACAATTGGAGACTTTTATAAGGTGAAATTATAATAAGGCTTTATTGTGCCTTTTCATCAGGAAATCCATCCAAACACCGGGGGAGGGGGGTAACAAAGCTTCTATTTACTTGGGAGTATTTCTAGTGAAACACTATGCAATTAATTCACATCTCCCTTAGTCAAGCATTTCTCCCAGCCCCAAACACATAGCATGAAATAAGCAGATATAAGAAGTCTCTTAAGAATGAAAGTCTTATCTGTTTCTTGGAGGGAAAATCTTGTCAGTTCCTGGTTCAGCTCCCTTCCCTCAGGGTGTGTCAGCATTCAGGTTAAGAAGTTTTCCCTGTGTCTTGAAATCAGCTCTGCTGTGTCTTCTGGCAGAGCTAAAGACATGGTGAGCTTCAGAGATCTGTGTTCTCTTGGTCAGTCTCTCCTGGGAGACTCAAGAACCCCTGCTCTGTCTCCAAAGGTCAGCTCACAAGTGAGCTAAGGAGTCCCTTCCTGTCGCAACAGACAGGCTTTTGTAAGAAATCTAAATCAGACAGGTGGTGTTTATTAATTGACTACCAGCAGGTGACCACCACACTGCAAGGTTAAAGGCACATTACTTGAACAGGGATTACTCCCCTGTTACATACCTCCCCTGTTTGTGGGAAGCTCGGGCTTGCCACGGCCAAAGCCCATCCTTCCACTCTCATTCTAGATATCTCTGTGACTTGAATGAGAGTGGATGGAGGAAGAGAACCCTCAGTCCTGCTGGGATTGCAGCCCTTTCTCCAGTTTATTTGTGTCCCCTCCTGAAGGTGCTTGAGATCAGCACGCCTCAGTCACTCGAGGAGGACTTTTTCCAAGTATATTCTTTTTTCTACGTGCGCGGTCATGAGATTTTCCTCGTGTCTGGTGCTCATCTTATTGTAGGCATACTGTATGGCAGCAGTTGCAGAGCGTTTAAGAACAGCCCTTTGAGTTTTCCGCTCTTGAAGCTGTCTCTCTGCCCTTTTCCCACTCAATGGGGTTGCTAGTTCAGCCTCTTTGAGATTAAGTTGCAATTCCACACCCACTTCCAGAGAATATCCCATCTTTTCAGCTTCATCAGCTAAGGATTCTTCTGGTTTTAATTCAGCACGTGTACCTTCTTTTGTTGCCTGCTGGGTGGCTGAAGGTTTTGCTAGTGCTTGTTTAGGTGGTTCAAATTTTGCAACTTTGTCTTTCAGATGAGCGGTATTCCCAGCTCTCACTGTACCCTTGTCTTCATGGGTTTTTGAGGCTGTGGGATACTGACGCTTAGTCAGGGTCAATACTTGTCCTTGTAGGACTGTAATCTCATCCGCGAGAGATCCCTGTTTTTTGAGTGCGTGCAAGTCTCTTCTCAGGGAATTTATCTGCATGCTTTGCTTTCTCCGAGCTTGCTTCCACATTTATATTGCATTGTGAAGCACTATGAACTTCTTTGCTTGGGCCACAGTTACTTGTTTCAGTTTCTGGACCTTCTTGTGCTCCCTTTTGTGCCGGGTCACCTGGGTTCTAAGCTTGGCCTTTAGTGTTGCTTTGGTGATGCTCAGGGTAGCCTTCAGTTTCTCATGCTGCTTTGCGAGGACATACTGGGTCATCAGACGTTCCTGCAGCACTTGAATTTCTTTAACAGCCTGCAGATTGTCATCCTGCAGAGTTCGCTGATTCTCCTCTGCCTTCTCGAGGTGCGTACGCAGACCTTGCAGTTGGTTCTGCAGTCGGTGCTCTGCTTCAAACTTCTCACCTTCCAAAAGTCTATTTATTTCTTTAAGCTCGTGCAGCTTTTCATTTTTTTCCTTGACGTCGTTTGTCAAATTAAAATTTTCTTCTTTGAGTTTTACGTTTTTTCTTTGTAATCTTAAATGTTCTCCTTTTTCAGACTCTGTACTATTCAGCGCTTCTTTGCAGTCCTCCTTCCATTAACGCACATCTGCTTTGAGACTGACAGTCTCCTGGCATGAGACATCCTTCTCTAGGTTGAGGGTCTGAAGCTCCTTCTGGGAGACTTGGAGATTTGTATTAAGATTGGCAATAGTTTCTTTAGCAATGTCCAGCTCCTCAGTGAGACTGTGTAGTTCCTTTCTGGAAACTTCCAGGTCTGTGCGGCAGCTGTTGGTCTCATGATTTGAGGCATCCAGTGCTCTGCGGAGTGTCTGAACCTCTTTCTGAGATACGTCCACCTCGTCTGGACACTGTTGACCTCCTGTTGTGAGGCATTCAGCTCTATGCGAAGAGTGTGAACCTCTTGCTGGAAGACTGTCATCTGCTTCAGTGCCTCCTCATACTTCCGCTTTAGCGTAGCCACCATTTTATCAGATTGGCTCTGCTTTCCATCCATGGTGGAAATAGTAGCATTTGCAGTATCTAGCTCAGTCTTGAGATCGTCCAATTCTGTCCTGGCTAAAGAGTAAATTGTGAGCACATGTTTTTGTAGCATCATGTTATTTTTCTGTAGCTCTGTTAAACCATCTTCCTTTTGTTTCAATTGTTCACGGAGCATATCACAGTCATGTCTGGCATTTTTCAGGGCATCTTCAGGGTTGGTCAAGGGATCGTCACTCACTGGTTCCGGATCCACTTCCCTGGGATGGTTGGTTCAGGGTTCCTCACTGTTGGCACCGGACAGACACTTCTTTGGGGTACACGACTTCTGCCTTGGGCCCTCTGGATATTCGGTTAACCGCAGGACGAATTCTCCATTTTCTCTAGGCTGCAGGGCAACTCGGTCCCCCTTTTCCTCCACAGGATCTGCGGACGTGTCTGTTCCTTCCACGGTAAGTAAAGAACCACTTTTCTTTTTCTTTTTCCGCTTTTTTGTTTTGGATGACTCCGTCCCATCAGGAATACTGGGGTCTCCTTCTTTATTTGATACTTTAGCAGCTTCATTATATACGCCAGGCTTTTCTTGCAGTTGCATTAGCTGACAGAAATATTGGGTGATCTGCTGCTCCCGCTCTTTTTCTTGTCGACCATATTCGTTATCATAGAGGGCGGTCTTTTCTGATCGTGCCGAGTTCAGGCACCCCACCATTCTTGGGCTTTTTTGTGGATGTGACTCGGTTCGGGTTCCCCGTAAGAGATGTCTTCCTCTTTATTGGACTGGAAGGGCCACTCTTCCGTGGGGTAGGGTTCATTACAGGAACGCTGCATCTTGTCCTCCATTTTTAGGCTATCAGGTGTAATTTTCTTCCTGACCTCAGGAGGCACTATTGCAGCTGTTGCCACTGTATTTGCTAGAACCCCCAATTGTGGTAGTCCTATAGGTGGGCATACCCTGCTTATAGAGGTCGTAGCTCTCACAGGCATCTCTGTAGACTTTTCTTTCTTGGGTAATTTTGTACAATATCAGCAGTACTGTGCATGCATTTTCTCTTATCAGGTATACAAGATGTGCAGTTGCTAGGTAAAAAAAGTCTATTTGCTTTTCACCATTTACTTGCTAGGCCCAATCTCTCCGCTTCAGCAACAGAATTTGGTTTTCTGCCTGAGTTCAGTAATTTTCAGTCTCATCTTTGGGTATTATGGCATTCACACTTCACACTTTGGGTTTTGCTCCCAAGATACATATAGGCAGACTTTTTTTTTCTTGCAGAAAAAAAAACATTCTTTGCAGTGGACTATTTATTTCATTCCCAGCAGGGTGACTCAACACTCAGCAATTGGCTTTGAAATACCTTTTACACAGATCAGAAATCCCTTTTTCCCCTATAGGGCAATTTTACACTCAGCATTTGTTTGCTAAAAATTCCCCTGCTTCAGCACAGTCTTGTATCAATTTTCACACTTTTCTGCATATTCTCCATTCACAGCTGGTAGCCCTATGCGGTGTGGCAACCTTTATTTGCAAAATCAGTACCACTCGTGGGTCACCATCTGTATTCACTGCTTCAGCGAAACTTTTGAAAATAACAAACACCTATCCCTTTTTAAGGGCTGACTCACTTCTTGAACCCTGACTATGGCTGGAAGGTAAAACCCCTATTTCAATGACCATATTACACTTTGTGATAGGCAAATAAGGTTTAGCTGTTTCAGCAGTCTCTGTCCTCTTGGGATTGGGGCAAAGAGTCCATATGTGGTTTTGTAAGTTTCAATGGTGTGTATCCCTTTAACTCTGATCTCTGCTGCATGAGGTTTTTTTTTTTTTTTCTAAGTTGTTCAGACTTGTTTGTAGTCAAAAAGTATAACAAAAGAATTTCACATAAAAATCTCCGGTCCTTTTTAACTTCAAAGACACCTCTCATCTCACTTCAGCCACCATATGTAGACGGACGTTCACAGAGGTACACAATTGGAGACTTTTATAAGGTGAAATTATAATAAGGCTTTATTGTGCCTTTTCCTTTTCATCAGGAAATCCATCCAAACACAGGGGGGGGGGGGGGAAACAAAGCTTCTATTCATTTGGGAGTATTTCTAGTGAAACACTATGCAATTAATTCACATCTCCCTTAGTCAAGCCTTTCTCCCAGCCCCAAACACATAGCATGAAATAAGCAGATATAAGAAGTCTCTTAAGAATGAAAGTCTTATCTGTTTCTTGGAGGGAAAATCTTGTCAGTTCCTGGTTCAGCTCCCTTCCCTCAGGGTGTGTCAGCTTCAGATTTAGTAGTTTTCCTTGTGTTTTGAAATCAGCTCTGCTGTGTCTTCTGGCAGAGCTCAAGACATGGTGAGCTTCAGAGATCTGTGTTCTCTTGGTCAGTCTCTCCTGGGAGACTCAAGAACCCCTGCTCTGTCTCCAAAGGTCAGCTCACAAGTGAGCTAAGGAGTCCCTTCCTGTCTCAACAGACAGGCTTTTGTAAGCAATCTAAACAGACAGGTGGTGTTTATTAATTGACTACCAGCAGGTGACCACCGCACTGCAAGGTTAAAGGCACATTACTTGAACAGGGATTACTCCCCTGTTACATACCTCCCCTGTTTGTGGGAAGCTCGGGCTTGCCACGGCCAAAGCCCATCCTTCCACTCTCATTCTAGATATCTCTGTGACTTGAATGAGAGTGGATGGAGGATTAGAACCCTCAGTCCTGCTGGGATTGGAGCCCTTTCTAAAGGCACAATACTTGAACAGGGATTACTCCCCTATTACAATATATTTCATAGGTTTCGCATAACAACAAATGCAATATCTACCACACTTAAAGAAACCTCCTATCTTATTTGATCTATTTGTCTCCACAGAATTGAACAAACTAGGAGAAAGATAATTTGATAAGGATTTGGCTTTCCTAAAGGTAATGGCTGGACCCTGGTTAACTGAACTATATAGGTCTTTATCAAGAGTAAGGGTCCCCCAATGCTTGTAAAATGATAAAATGTATCTGTTCAGCCTGCCGACTAAACCGGGTGACAAACAGAGGTGATGTCCCCATATCCAATTCTTGAACTCTCTTAGAACTCACAGACGACTTTAATAACAACTCCATCCTATTAGAGGATTTAGCACACATATATGCTTCCTCAATGTCAGTTTGTTTATATCTCCTTTGGACAAATCTGTTTCTAATTCATCTGCTTGTTGATCAAATAAATCATCATTTGAACAAAGTCGCCTCAGACGGAGAAATTGGGCCCTAGGTATACTCCGAATCAATGATTTAGGATGACTACTATTTGCTTCCAATAAAGTATTTCTTGAATTAGGCTTTCTAAAAATGTCCGTTTGAATAGTGCCTGTTGTGTCAATAAAGTAACATCCAAATAATTTATGTGATTCATGTGTTCCTCATATGTAAATTTAAGATTTAAAGAATTGATATTAAGTGTTTGAATAAAAGTGTTCAGTGATAATAAATCCCCATCCCAAATCATAATCAATTTGTCAATGTATCGCTTATAAAAAATAATCTGATGAGGAAAAGAATTATCAGCACCGAAAATGTGTGTGGATTCCCAAAGTCCCATAAACAAATTAGCATAAGAAGGGGCAAAAGACGTGCCCATAGCAGTACCCCGATTTTGTAGATAAAACTGTGCACCAAAAGAAAAATAATTGTGGGTGAGAAGAAACGTAATAGAATCCAGAAGAAAGGCACGTAATGAAATGGACAGTGTGGAAGCATCAAGGAAAAATTCAACTGCTTGAATCCCTTGATCATGATCTATGATTGAATAGAGGGACATCACGTCCAATGTCACCCATCTAAAGCTCTTTTCCCAACAAATATCTTTAACGGCAGATAACAGATCCATAGAGTCTCTCAGAAAAGAGGGTAGTTGTGACAGGGTAAATAAAAGCCACCAGTTATACTGTATGCCTGAAAAACCTATGTCTAGTCTGCAGTGCAGCACTGACTAGGTTAACTTCAGCTGGGAACCTCAGGACAATTAGTTGGATCCCAGCTGCCTAATCAAGGTGTGTTAAAACCCAGGCTATAGACACATGGATCTTGGTTGTTGATGAGAGAGGAGTAAGCTGCTGCTAAAGAGATTTCCTGATACATGGTCTGATAAACAAAGTAACTGAATTATAAACTGTCTGTCTCCTGCTTAGAAAAGGGATTGCTGCCTGAGTTACACACAGTCTGCTAAAGAGAAACTGTTTTGTTTTTGCTGAAGAAAAGCTATTTTTGTTTTGCGTGTTGTATATCTGTTAAGGCTAAATAAATAAGCCTTGGCAAGAAACCCACGTGTGTAGTTGCATGTACCCTGCAACATATGGTGTCAAGAATTGGGAAGGTTTTTTTCAAAAGGCTCCTGCAGTTAAAGGGCCACACACACACACACACACAAGAATGGAAGAAATGTTGAAAGAGTTTCTGTGTGAGCAAACCAGACAGCAGGGACAGTTAATGCAGGAGCAGACCAAACAGCAGGGACTGTTAATGCAGGAACAGGCCCGGCTGCAAGCGGAGAGAGATGAAAGACTACAAGCAGCACAGGATGAACGGATTGCCAAGCTGCTGACCCAATTCCAAGGGTCTGCCAGTGCAGAACTAGCAAGCAGACCCCCTATACTCCTGAGGAAAATGGCTCTGAACGAGAATCCAGAGGCTTTTTTACTGACTTTTGAAAGAGTTGCCGAAGCTCAGGGCTGGGCTACAGATCGCTGTGCAACTGCTTTGGCCCCGCTCCTCATAGGAGAAGCCCAGGCCTCATATCAGGGTCTCCCAGCAGATCAGGCAATGGACTACCGACAAGTAAAAGCCGCCATACTGGATCGCTTAGGTCTGACCCCAGAGACTTACCAGCAGCAGTTCCGGAACATGAAGTACACCGCTAAGATGAGACCCCGGGTCCTCGCTCAGCGATTATTGGACTTATGTACGCGCTGGATACAACCCGAGGAGTGCCCTAAGGAGGCAATTCTTGAGCAGGTGGTTTTGGAACAATTTCTACAAATAATACTCCCTTCCGCACGCTCGTGGGTAAAACGCCACGCTGCTGAAACCTAGCTTTGGCGGTCCGACTCGTGGAGAACTTCCTTGGGGCTGAGCAGCAGGCGAGTGTCCTGGACCTGACTCCACCGGCCCTTGCGGACGCCCAAAGAGGGAGGTCGGATGAACGGGGAACCTACGGCCCGTCACGGAACCGAAAAGTCCAATGGAAGGAGCAGTCGTTCCATCAAGGACGGAGTCCAAATGCTGATCCCCGCCGAGACCCTCATCTCCTTCAGGATGTCGGCTCGTTGCAAAATGAGAGGAACTTCCGAGGATGGCGCCCACAGGACCCACCAGATGCCTGGTCTCCAGTAACCGGTCCAGCGGAGTGCTATCCACAACCCCCTCCTGCGAGGGAACCCTCTCCATGTTCCGCCTGCGGAGAACAAGGCCACCGGTATGTGGACTGTCCACAGATGGATTGTTCATTCAGCAGAACTGTCGCCTCGGCCTTTACTGGGGAAAATTACAAGCCCTGGCTACTTCCAGCCCTGATTGGGGGAAAAACCGTCCAGGCCCTTGTAGATTCGGGCTCTGGGAAAACTCTGGTCCTACAGGAACTGTTACCGCCCAACGTGTGTTCTTTTGACACCCCGTGGAGCATAGAATGTATACACGGCGATGTAAAACGCTATCCGACAGCCAAAATCCGGCTACAGGTAAAAGGTCAGGAGGCTTACCTCGAAGTAGGAGTTGCTCCTTGGCTCCCTGCCCCCATTGTGCTCGGTCGGGACTGGCCTTTCTTTTCGGACCTAATGGCCCCAGTCTTTTATGAGGAGCCTCCTTCTAGGGCTCAGGAGAACCCTGGAAAACTGTTCCCCTTCTCGGCAGACCTTTTTCCCAGTAGACACCGGGTTCAAAAGACTCGGAAGCAAAGACGCTTGGACAAACAGGACTGGTTGCAGAAATCTGGGTCTCAAGGTGACCATTCTAGTAGTCAGAGGTCACAAGTGATGGCTGGGGATGGCCAAAGGGAGGGGGGTATAGGCTCTGGAGATTTACCAGACCTGTACGTCCCTGACTTTCGCCAGAAGCAAAGGGAAGACCCAGTCCTTGCTAGACAGTATGACAAGGTGGTGAAAATTGATGAACATATTTTAGATGCACAGGGGGTGATAGTATTCCCCCATTTTGAGCTATCAAAGGATATCCTTTATAGGGTGAATAGGCAGACACAAACAGGGGAGGTCACCAGACAGATATTGGTTCCCAAGGCGTTTGTTAAATCTGTGTTCACTCTAGCCCATACTATCCCTTGGGGTGTCACCTGGGCAGGGATAAAACATTGGACCGTATTTCATCCCGATTCTATTGGCCAGGGATGCATAGTGATATTGCTAAGCTATGTGCAGCATGTCTGGAGTGCCAGCTAACTAGTCCAAAAGGACAAAAACCAGCCCCTTTGGTTCCTCTACCCTTGGTGTCAGTTCCCTTTGAGAGGATTGGGGTAGACTTGGTAGGACCTCTAGAACCTTCTGCGAAAGAACACAGGTTTATCCTTGTAATAGTGGACTATGCAACAAGGTATCCTGAGGCGTTCCCCCTGAGAACAGCAACGGCGAAGCAAGTAGCCAACAAGTTGTTGGAACTGTTCTCACGGGTTGGACTTCCCCAGGTTATGTTGACAGACCAAGGTACAAATTTCATGGCTAAACTGATGCAGGATGTCTTAAAGTTACTAGAGGTCAAGTCTGTTCGGACATCGGTCTACCATCCACAGACTGACGGATTGGTGGAAAGATTTAACCGAACTCTAAAAGGGATGCTGAGGAAATTTGTAGATTCAGAGAAGAGAGTCTGGGATGAACTTCTCCCTTTTCTGCTGTTTGCAGTGCGGGAAGTTCCCCAGACCTCCACGGGATTCTCTCCATTTGAATTGCTCTATGGCCGCCAACCCCGGGGTATCCTAGACCTTCTAAAGGAGTCCTGGGAGGAACAGCAGTCCCCTTCTAAGAATACCCTGCAATATGTACTAGACCTTAGGAAGCGCCTAGATATGGTCGGCCATTTTGCCAGGGAGAATCTTAGATCAGCCCAGGGCAGTCAGAAGAGACATTACAATCAGAATGCTCGCATGAGAGTGTTTCACCCAGGAGACCAGGTGATGTTATTGTTACCCAGTTGCGAGAGTAAACTCCTGGCCAAATGGCAGGGCCCATTCGAAGTACTCCGCCGTACGGGTGATGTGGATTACGAGATCGATCAACCAGGGTCCAGGAAGGGTAAACAAATTTACCATGTGAACTTGCTGAAACCCTGGAAGATGCAGCGGTCTCTATGCATCCACCCGGTGGAGGAGGAAACAAACTTGGGTCCTCAGCCTCCACGGGAGAACATCGTGAGTGACGATAAAATCCCAATGGGTAAACAGTTGTCCTCTGAACAAAAAGGGGACTTGTTAGCAATAATTACACAATACCATGATATTTTTTCTGACTTACCAGGACAAATTAACTTAATTTCTCATGCAATCGAGACAGCACCTTCCCTACGTTCCCGTCCTTATAGGTTGCCTGAAAGTCGTAGGGCTCTGGTAGAGAAGGAGGTACAAGAAATGTTACAGTTAGGAGTGATTGAGGAATCCTGCAGTGAGTGGCGTAGTCCACTAATTATGGTCCCTAAACCCGATGGGAAGGTAAGATTTTGTGTGGACCTCCGAAAGGTTAATGCGGTATCCAAGTTTGACGCATATCCGATGCCAAGGGTGGACGAATTAATTGACGCCCTTGGTAACGCGGAATATATATCCACGTTGGACTTGACAAAAGGATACTGGCAAATACCCTTAGAGGAAAAGTCCAAATGCAAAACAGCCTTTGCCACTCCCATGGGTTTATACCAGTTTGTGACAATGCCATTTGGATTGCATGGAGCCCCAGCCACATTTCAGAGACTCATGGATAAGGTACTGAGGCCCCATAGGACTTATGCCGCAGCCTACCTAGATGACATTGTCATTTATAGTAAACACTGGCGGGCCCATCTAAATAGGCTGAAAGCGGTCCTCATATTTCTAAGAGAGGCAGGGCTCACAGCCAACTCTAAGAAATGTGCCTTGGGTAAAGTGGAAACCAAATATTTAGGTTATGCAGTGGGAGGTTGGAAAAGTAAGGCCACTAGCCGACAAGGTAGCTGCCCTGAAAGAAGTTCCGACCCCCCAAACAAAAACGCAGGTACGCTCTCTGCTGGGTTTAGCAGGGTACTACCGGCGGTTCATCCCCAACTATTCGGAAGTGGCAGCCCCTTTAACGGACCTCACAAAAAAGTGTGCCCCTACACAAGTGGTGTGGTCAAGGGATTGTCAGAGAGCCTTTGAGGACATAAAAAGGTGTCTATCAGAGGGTCCCATCCTTAGAAGCCCAGACTTCAACAGCCCTTTTATAGTGCAAACAGATGCATCAGAGATAGGGCTATGGGCAGTGTTGTCACAACAGTTTGAGGGAGTTGAACATCCTAACCTTTTCCTGAGTAGGAAATTGTTCCCAAGGGAAAAAAACTACTCAGTGATTGAGAAAGAGTGCCTCGCAGTAAAGTGGGCAATCGAGGCTTTGAGGCAGGAGTCCATTTTACTTTGGTGACGGATCATGCTCCACTGAAGTGGTTAAATAGCATGAGGGATTCCAATGCTAGATTGACTAGGTGGTATATGGCCCTCCAACCCTTCTCATTTGAGATTCAGCATAGGCCGGGAAAAGAGAACGCAAATGCTGACTTCTTTTCTAGAGAAGGGGTGGATGGTCGGGCTACAGCCGTGCGTAGCCCCAGCCACACACTAACAGGGGAGGAATGTGACAGGGTAAATAAAAGCCATAAGTTATATGCCTGAAAACCTATGTCTAGTCTGCAGTGCAGCACTGACTAGGTTAACTTCAGCTGGGAACCTCAGTACAATAAGTTGGATCCCAGCAGCCTAATAGAGGTGTGTTAAAACCCATTATCCTAAGAGATCAACTGGATAATGTTATTAATATTTCTCATAAGATTCTTACAGATGAACAAATTGTGGTTCTCAATAGAGGTTTAAACTTTGCTCCCTATCAAAATTTCAATCTATTTAACACTATCATTGACCTTCAAAGGTTTTCTCGTAAATTGTCCCTTAAAAAATACTACATTAGTAAAGGGACAACTGAGGTTCCACTTTATTCTACTGCAAGGGGTTTATCTCATAATGTTGATAGTAAAGTTGTTTCAGCGGGGAGTTTGGAGTTATCCTCATTTCGTGAACAATGTGCTCTATCAGATCTTATGGATCTTTATAATGAACAACATCAGGATTTGGAGCCTGAGATCCCTTCATCTTTCAGCTTCTTTGGTCAATTACACTCAGGTCTTAATAGGAAATCTACTTTTTGTCCTCAAATTTTTAACAATCATAATATTAAGACCTTTGAGAAGCTGGTTGAGAGGGATCTTAGGTTATTGGCTAGGGGTATTGTACCCTTAGGTGTTCCCTCTTATGATAGAACGAATTTGTCAGACAATGAATTACAGGAAGTGATTGCACTCAGAGAAGATAGGTCTATTACGAATAAAAAAGCGGATAAGGGAGGGGCCATTGTGGTACTTTCTTCATCAGACTATCAGGCAGAGGCACTTAGAATACCAGATGATGTTGATTCTTATACAAAACTGACACAAGATCCTACATCAGAGTTCTTACTCCTTCTAAAAGAGGTTCTTGAAGTGGGTAAAGCTTTATTTGTTCTTAATAGTAAAGAATACGAATTTCTTTATAATGCTTCACCCGTTGTGCCCATCTTCCACCATCTCCCAAAGATCCATAAATCACTGGTCCGCCCTCCTGGGCGGCCCATTGTGGCCAGTATTGGATCTTTGGGAGATGGGTTATCACGCTATGTTGATGGCTTTTTACAGCCTCTTATTAAAATACTACTCTCTTTTCTGAGAGACTCTATGGATCTGTTATTTGCCGTTAAAGATATTTGTTGGAAAAAGAGCTTTAGATGGGTGACATTGGACGTGATGTCCCTCTATTCAATCATAGATCATGATCAAGGGATTCAAGCAGTTGAATTTTTCCTTGATGCTTCCACACTGTCCATTTCATTACGTGCCTTTCTTCTGGATTCTATTACGTTTCTTCTCACCCACAATTATTTTTCTTTTGGTGCACAGTTTTATCTACAAAATCGGGGTACTGCTATGGGCACGTCTTTTGCCCCTTCTTATGCTAATTTGTTTATGGGACTTTGGGAATCCACACACATTTTCGGTGCTGATAATTCTTTTCCTCATCAGATTATTTTTTATAAGGGATACATTGACGATTTGATTATGATTTGGGATGGGGATTTATTATCACTGAACACTTTTATTCAAACACTTAATATCAATTCTTTAAATCTTAAATTTACATATGAGGAACACATAAATCACATAAATTATTTGGATGTTACTTTATTTATTGACACAACAGGCACTATTCAAACGGACATTTTTAGAAAGCCTAATTCAAGAAATACTTTATTGGAAGCAAATAGTAGTCATCCTAAATCATTGATTCGGAGTATACCTAGGGCCCAATTTCTCCGTCTGAGGCGACTTTGTTCAAATGATGATTTATTTGAGCAATAGGATGGAGTTGTTATCAACGTCGTCTGTGAGTTCTAAGAGAGATCAAGAATTGGATAGGGGGACATCACCTCTGTTTGTCACCCAGTTTAGTCGGCAGGCTGAACAGATACGTTCTATCATTTACAAGCATTGGGGGTCCCTTACTCTTGATAAAGACCTATATAGTTCAGTTAACCAGGGTCCAGCCATTATCTTTAGGAAAGCCAAATCCTTATCAAATTATCTTTCTCCTAGTTTGTTCAATTCTGTGGAGACAAATAGATCAAATAAGATAGGAGGTTTCTTTAAGTGTGGCAGATGTTGCATTTGTTGTTATGCGAAACCTATGAAATATATTGAGACCATTTATTCTAAAAGGAAGTATAGGATTTCATCCTTTATTAATTGTGATTCACAATTTGTTATATACTTTCTGACCTGTGGCTGTGGCCAAGGTTATGTGGGCCGCACCATACGTCCTGTAAAAAACAGGATTATGGAACATATTCGGTCTATAAAAAGAAAAGACTTAATGTTACCTGTTTCAAAACATTTCACTGATTGTCCTTTAGGCAGTTTATCAAACTTTCAGTTTTCAGCTGTGGAGTTGGTTTCTATGCCTGTGAGAGGTGGTGATAGATTAAAATTACTTAACCAACGTGAGATGTTTTGGATCCATTCTTTGGATACATTGTTCCCTTCAGGAATTAATACAGAATGGGATCTTAAACATTTCTTGTGAATCTGCTTGTTATATTCCTATCTTAGAATGCCATTGATTTGATAACGGTTATATTGAGTCTCTATTTTGTAAAATTTACTGTTGCCCTTTGGGGAGATATGCATGTTTTGGTAGAAATATACATCTCTTTGATTTGTTCTGCATATGATCAAACATATATATTTCAGTCTGATAGTTCCTGATAGCTTTTTCTTTCATTTATTTCTCTAGCATTGTATGTTTTTACAAGTGTTTAGATTATCTTAAATTGTGAGAGATATTCAATTTCTAGATTAGATATTTATGATGTCTTGAGTTGATATTAACATGATTATACTTTGATTTAAAGTTAATTAATTATGTATATCGATATTGATCATTATTTATTTCTTACACTTGTATTTTCTGCTTCCACAGATGACATATATGTGTTTATTGATTTTTTGGATTTTGTTGGTCTTTAACATGTTTCTTTAAATGTATATTATGTTTTTGTGGTTCTTTACCTGCAGAGTAGTACGCCCCTTCCTTGTGTTTCATTTTCACAGGGGATTTGTGTCCAGAGGGTTTGTTTTACCTGGGCACAGGTAGGCGGTGCTTTTGGAGGTGGAGACTATAAAAGAATTTGATTTAGAACATTGAAACTACTCTTTGATAAAGCGCACCATGCGAGAAACGCGTTAGAGGTTTCTCTTTTTAATTAGTTTATATCTCATTAAATTTTTGCTATTTTTTCTTTTGGCCTCCAGTTCTCGTTCTTTTTTGCTGTGCTCCTAGTTTTTCTCCTGTTCATCTGTTCTTGTTTACCTGCGGATGCACACTGTCTATACCGGAGATTCAGACTTACCTGGGATTGGATCGTGAGTACGCCGTCCATTGACTGTTCACTGCTGTTTTGTCACTAAGGGTTATTCGGTTGTATATGCGAGGGTCTGCTGGTTCCCGCAGGGGGACCCCATTATGTTAGTTAGAATTTAGAGGAGTTTATTATTTACACTCATGGCCCTCAGATTTAGTTAACTTGAAGTGGGAATTATATATATATATATAT